>NW_005842879.1:437141-491845 GCF_000455745.1 Alligator sinensis
GAAAAATCTCCCCTAGCAAACCCCACCCATACTCCTTCCCTCCTCCTTCTCTTGGAGAACTGGAGAAGGCATATCCCTCCAGCCTTGGATGCTTGGGCTCCCAGCCCTCCCAGCTCCCACAGCTGGGAAATAAAACCCAGGTCTCTGGATTTGCCCAAGTGGGAGGCAGAATGCAGGCATTCCACAGCATGGTCAGTGCTGGGTTGTGAGCAGCTGCATGGCTTCTGACCCTGGGTAGGGGAAAAGGTCCAGATGGAGGACTCAGCATAGGTCCCTTAGTTGTCTGCGGACTCCACATTTGTGCACAGGAGGCCCAGTCATGGAGGCCAAGATGCTGGATCCTGGATAGTTGGCCAGACACCTGCAGAGCACATGAGACATGTGTGTACGTGGTTTGGGTGGAATAAGGACCAAATGGGACCCTTGATGTTCGGGGTTGGAATGGATAGGTTGTTGACTGCTTGCACCCGTGCTTCCACAGCACTTGAACGAGCCATCCAGGCCCAGGAACATGCTGCAAAGGTCCAAGGATGAGGTCTCCAGGTGGCTACCTGCCATCTGAGAGAAGGCATCCACACCGCTGAGGAGCTGAGAGAGTTGCAGCGCCAAGATAAGGCATTTATGCACAGGGTCAAAGACTGCTTGGGATCAAGCTACAACACCCCTGACATCAGTGCCACCTCCCACAGAGAGACTGTAGCCCTTTTGGTCCAGAGCGTTGGGAAAGGCTAACATCCAGCCTCCCACAGTGTGGTCAGTCCCATTCCAGGGACTCTTCCCTGGGGTGACATAACCAGGTGTCCCACAGGAGGCCAGCTGTGGAGGGCGGCTGAGGGGGAATGCTCTACACCATGCAGTGACTGGGAAAAGCTGGGGATTAAGGGGACCCAAGTACAGGAGACGTGGTGTATGGGAACCTCTGACCCATGGCCTAAGGAGACGGTAAGACATTGGGTGAGGCCCATTCCAGGGAGCAGCAGCATGGGAGGGGAGGCAGACCAGGCACCCTGAGACCTGATACCAAGGCCAGCAGTGACTCAGCCCAGGTTCCAGGACTAGCTGGTGGCATCCACTGGCACAGGCACAGGACCCCAAAGAGGTTCCAGGCCAGTACAAGAAGGGTGCAGGAGTGCTCAAAATGGGACAGAGCATGGCTCACCAGGCTGCCGGGCCCGGCCACTCTGAACCTGGGTCCCACTGCACAGGAGCATTGCAGCCCCCTGGGGAGGTGTAGGAAGCCTCCTGGACTCAGGTCCAAGTTCTGGAGCAAGATACATTGCAGTTTGTCTTTATTATGCATGCAAAAAATCTGACAGGTGCAATATTTAATTAAAGCAAGGGGCAGCAGTTTTATACATGGCATTTCCCCTACTGCCCCAAGGTTTCATGTCTAAGTTGAGACCTGTGGCTGCCCTCCCCTCTTCCCCCTCAACCTCATAACCACTCGGTGCAGTCAGGGTTTTTCTCCACTCTCTCAATGTTAATTGCAAAGAAGGTTCCAAGTTCTGGAACAGGCAACGTTCGACAGTTTTTCTTTAATAAACACACTAAAAGTATGGTAGTTTCAACATATTGATTGAAATGAGGCAAGTTTCTTCCTCAGGCCACATGCCTCTGCACCTCGGTGTGTGCCCCTGGGGAAGGTTGGGGAGGGAGAGGAGAGGGGGCAGGGTGCCTGGCCAGCCTGCATTCTGGACAGCGCTGCCCATGATGCAGGGCCAGAGGAGCCTGGGGCTGGAGACCCATGGCCCAGTGCCAGAACAGGGGCAGCCCTCATCCAGAGAAGTTCACATGGTGTGGGTGAGGAGCTACTCAGCCAGGGCTTTGCAGATCTGGACAGCCTGCCACTGTGCAGGGCTGGGGCCACAAACATTGGTAGGGCAGGAATACCGGCATCCAGGACCCACACACACACACAAGCCAAGTGTCTAGGACACACACCTACACACACACGGAGCCAGGGACATGCACACATACACAGAACCCAGATGTCTGGGGGACACACACACATGGAATACAGGCATCCAAGACACGGACACACACACACATCCACACACACTCAAAACCCAGGTGTCTGGGACAAACACATACACAGAATCCAGGCATCCAGGACGCACTCACACGTGTTTGGGACATACACACATGGAATACAGGCATCTAGGATGCCCCCAAGCCCATGCTCCCCACACAGAACCCAGGCATTTGGGACCACCCCTCACATACATACACAAACACTGAACCCAGACATCTGGGACCCACGCACACATATACACAACCCAGGTGTCTGGGATACATGCACACACACCCTCCCCACAGGCATCCAGGACACACACATACACATGGAATACAGGCATCTGGGACACACGCACCCCCTCCCTCCCCCAGAACCCAGGCATCTGACACACACCTAGGGAGGAAAAACGTCCAGCACACCTACAGCCTAGGGAATGACCTGCTGGGTGGCATGGAAGTGGAAAGGGATCTTGGAGTCCTAGTGGACTCCAAGATGAACATGAGTCGGCAGTGTGACGAAGCCATCAGAAAAGCCAATGGCACTTTATCATGCATCAGCAGATGCATGACGAATAGGTCCAAGGAGGTGATACTTCCCCTCTATCGGGCGCTGGTCAGACCGCAGTTGGAGTACTGCGTGCAATTCTGGGCACCGCACTTCAAGAGGGATGCGGATAACCTGGAGAGGGTCCAGAGAAGGGCCACTCATATGGTTAAGGGCCTGCAGACCAAGCCCTACAAGGAGAGACTAGAGAAACTGGACCTTTTCAGCCTCCGCAAGAGAAGGTTGAGAGGCGACCTTGTGGCTGCCTATAAGTTCATCACGGGGGCACAGAAGGGAATTGGTGAGGTTTTATTCACCAAGGCACCCCCGGGGGTTACAAGAAATAATGGCCACAAGCTAGCAGAGAGCAGATTTAGATTGGACATTAGGAAGAACTTCTTCACAGTTAGAGTGGCCAAGGTCTGGAACGGGCTCCCAAGGGAAGTGGTGCTCTCCCCTACCCTGGGGGTCTTCAAGAGGAGGTTGGATATGCATCTAGCTGGGGTCATCTAGACCCAGCACTGTTTCCTGCCTATGCAGGGGGTCGGACTCAATGATCTGTTGGGGTCCCTTCCGACCCTAACATCTATGAATCTATGAATCACACACTCACACCCTTGGTATGCACAGGGTACACTGGGTGGCCATGCATGGGATGGCCAGCTGGCTGGTCATGGACATAAAGGCACATGTCATGGAGAGTCACTGCCATGTCAGGTCCAGGTGGGCAGCTGTGATGTCCCATAGCCTCCAACAAGACTCACACATGGCAATCAGCAGGACCTGCCGCAGCTCCTGGGCCTCCCTGCTTGCTTGGGCGTGCAGGCCAGGAAATGAAGGCACATGCAAGTCATGATGGCAGGGACTTAGGGGCATGGTAGCCCATGCCCAGAAGTCAATCAGGGGTGTCTCAGGCTTTTGGCTCTGTTTGGGAGTCTTCGGCAGCCTGAGGAGCCCATGGGGCACAGTGGGAAGCATGCGAGAGCTCTCCCTAACTGCTGGGGTCAACCTGTGCAGGCAGGCCAAGCCCTGCCCCACCAACAGGCTGTTGATGGTCTGTTCTATTCCATCCTGACCAAACCATTTAGAGTAAACCTTGAAAGTTAGAGTGCTTCTGCCTTGGGCTTCTTGAATGCCTGTACTTAGCCTTAGAGACTAATCCAGGGTTGGGCAATTATTTGGGCCTGCAGGCCACATAAGGAGTTTTGCTGAGCAGACATGGGCTGGGTCAGCACCACTCCCATCCCGCACACAACAACTCATCAAAGCTCCTTATGCGGGATGTGGCCATGGGTGGGTGGGCAGGGAATCTTGTTTAGAAGTGGGATAGGTGAAAGAGGCCAGGATCACAGGGTGGGGTCATGGGATGGCGACTTTGTGGAGCCAGGGCCCAGGGCAGAGCCCCAATCCCCTGTCCACACACCTGCGATGGGTGCTGGTTCTGTAGCCAGGGGCATGAAGGGAGTGAATCATGGCTCTGCCCTGGCCCCATGCTGTAAGTTCCCCAAGATCCTGGACCCAACCCAGATGCAGCTCTCTATGGAGATCCTGGGATCACAGGACGGTGACAGTGCAGGGCCAGGGCCAGGGCATAGCCATGATCCACACCCTGCATGCCCCTGCCTGCAGAACCTGCACCCATCACCCATCACAGGGGTGGGCGGACAGCAGACTATGGCTCGGCCCTGGCCCCAGCCCTGGACCCACACCGTCACCACCCCAAGATTGCAGGGTCTCTCTGACCCCGCCCACCTGTCTCACTCCCAATGCTACTCCCTACCACCCAGCCAAGTGCCCAGCCTGTATCGGTCTCACCCTCAGTGGTAGATGTGGGGCAGATGGGTCAGAGTGCTCAGGCAGCAGGGCTGGGTCCGGTAGCAGCAGCCAGAAGGAGCCGCCACCACCATTGCCCCAGCCCCGCTGCATGCCTGGGAGTGGCAAGACCAGTGCACATGCCATGGCTCAGGCTGACCCTTATGCCTGGGCTGGGCAGGACCAAGAGACCTCCCCCCCCGCAAAGGGTCGAACAAAATTCCTCAATGAGCCAAATCCAGCCCTGGACCATATTTTGCTCACCCCTGGACTAATCCATTCAGAAAGGCATGAGCTTTTGTACATGACAGCCTGCCTTGTTGGCTGCCATCTTTGGGAGATACTTGCAAACAACTGGAAACAACAATTGTCTGTGCAAAAAATATGCCCCATTCCCCATTGGCTAAAGAATATCTATAGTTACAAGAAATATTTGCATAGTTCAAAAAATAGTATGTTACTGAGGAGTTTTATAGCTCACTGCTTTAAAACTATGAAGCCAGTGTACTTAGGAATTAAAGTATATTTGTATTAAGAGAAATAAATCATTCTTACCCGTGCATCTCTGACCAGGTTGAAGATCTACCACACTGTTTCTTTGTAATCTGTACTGTCACAGAGAAATAAATGGTTAACTCCATTTCTGGCTCAGAAGTCTTTTACCCTACTCGTTCAAAAACCACAATACTTACTATAGTAAAGCTATTTTGATGATATAGGCTGTCGAAAAGTCACAAAAGAAAGAACTATGTGAAAGAAAGGCTTTTATGTTCACAATGAAATAAGGTATTCTCTACCTTTTCTAATCCAGTTATCCTAAAAATTGTAATTTAAGACTGAGACAATATTATTTGTTTTGCTTGTTTAAAATGTTTATTCATTTTATTGAGCTGTATTGATCTTCAAATTCCTATCTATCTTATATTTACTTTATTTTGCTCCAAGATCTATGGTTTAAATGCTATTAACCCTTTTGTGCAGAGCTCTTAAATATATATACATATTTATTATAATATAATTAAACAAGAAAACATCAAAAAAGAACTAGAGTAACCAAAACAGTCAATAGTATAATGTATTAACATCACAGTATTACATATTATTATCATGTTTTGAACACATCTGAAATTATACAGTGGTGTGTATAATTACTTCAAATAATTCACTATGTAAATTGACACTGAGACTTTTCAGAAAATCACCTTGATATCATGGCTAACAAAGAAAACAGAGATACTGACACCGATAAACATGTATTAATTATTACTGGGTGCATAATAACTACTCTGGTTGCCTTCACATAATTCAATACTTTCATTTGAAAAATGCTTTGGGATATTTTTAGGAACCTATTTAAAACTATTTTTATTCTCTCTTGTGCTAAGGAGCAAGTGTAATAGTATTATGCAATGTTTTAACCCATTGCTTGGGATGATGTGATATTATACAACGATCACATACCAAAGCAAATGAGCATTTTCAAAACATTCACCACAAGTCAAACTCAGGGGTCCTTTTTGTGCAGCGCATATGCACAACAATATCGGCTTTACATAAACGATGAGCTCAGCCTCTTGACATCTTACTCCTTTCAGCTGAGCTAGAATCACAGAGAAATAAAAGGACAATGCTCTTGCTAGGTTAATTTTTCTTAAGGAGAGACCCTAAACCATCCTGCCAAAATGCAGAGCATAACTGGTTTTCACATTCCATAAAAACCCTTCCATCTAATCTAAACATTATAGTTTTGATGACCTCAGGTTATCATTATCCCTGCCAACCCTGTGCCTTGGAATTAAAACCAAGCAGCCACTAAAAATGCAAACAGATTCAGATTTAAGATATCAACACTTTCACTTTTTAGTACCTTCCCAGTGTTCAACAAAGTTTCCAAACACCTGTGCATAATTCTTTTTCTACATTAGCTCACTGCTAATTATATAAGGAAGACTAAGCATAAGATAAACTGAGATCCATTTAACAACATTTTCTAAAGTCTGATATATTTCCTGGCTGTTTTAAACACATTTTGGAGAAATGTTGCTTTATCTCCCAAAGAAAATTTACTCACATTTCAACAAAACACATTTTAAAAATGAATAGGACTGATTTCTTCTTGCAGCATGATAAAATAGTTGCATTTATTATTCCTTGAACTATAATAGGCTATATTGCTAGATCGTACAATTGAACCTAATTCTGTTATCCCCACAAGTCTACAAATGCAAAGGGAGCCAAATATAAAAATAACAGTGATAGAGTCAATCCAAACAAAATGGGCCTGGTAGCAGAAAGGACATGCCTTTGAAAAAGGTGGGCCATCTAAAATCAGAAAGAAAGGGCCCTGAAAACTTTTCAGGGTACGAGTGGTGATCAGGAAGAGAAAAAGTTTAAGTCAAAGTTAAAATTGCATTATTAAGCATCCATGGGTGGGTCTTCGCATCAAATGAAGGTTTGACCACTAGGGTAACAGAACTGATTTCTTCTCTTTCATGGAAGTTCATGAATACTCAGCTAGACCTCTGGGAGAGTGACAGTGCAATCAGTAGCTACCTGTGTGCTTGAGTCTTATCTGTTCATTTATTAGGAAACCAAATCTTTGCTATACTAGTCATTACAGAACTGATGCACCTGAAATTGGATTCTACTCTGCTTTGTGCATGATCAACAAATCTCTCAGTTAAGTTCTTTCTGACTGTTAAATTTTCTTTCTTGTGATGATACATGAAAGACACAATGAGAATTCAACTTGCTTTTCAAGGTAGAGGTTGCAAGCACTAGCAGCTAGAAAAATCTTCTTTAGACTTATAAATGGGAAAATACTGATATAGAAATAATGGAGAAAGATTAAATGCCTACTAAGTCATTTGAGTGTCATTTTTACCCAGTTTAACTAAATACAAATTCCATTCATTTTTTTTTTAAATCTATATACTGGACTATAAGAATTTCCCAGTTTCTAAATACCTTATCACAGATCTAATTAATCATTTCAAAATGAATCATTACTCATAATAATGGTAATTTTGGGTGGTGAATAATAGTACTCAGAAAATTAAAGCAAAGTTAAAGCATCAGTAAAAGCTACTGGTGTGTGCTTTACAAAATATGGAAATGGTGAGGCCAACCTGTTAATTCCTATAGCCTTTCCTATACTCTTTTTTTCACTTTGGGAAAATGGAGCAAACACAAGAGCTGAGTAGTAATCAATACTTAGGGGTAAGGTTGATAAAAGCTACATAAACATATATAACAGATCTAATTAGTATGTCCCTTGAAAATTTCCATATAAGTATATGAGGGGTTCTTTTTCAATGTCTTGACAAAGCTATGTTTTTTTTCATATTTCCAGAAGTGACATTTGCGGTATCAGCAATTGCGAACAACCTAACAAAAGCACCAAAGACCTACAAGCTAGGTTCAGAAGTTACACATAAACCAGTTTAAGTAATAAGAAACTGGTTTAAATCTGTAACAGAACATAAATTCAGTACACATCAACCAGTTTCAAAATGGCCAAAACTGGTTTAGGGTAAACCTGGTTGAATGTAGTATCAGACTTAACTGATTTGGGTCAAACAAGTTTATGGAACTTGTGTCCCAGACCCCTTCCTGGTTTAAGTTAAACCAGAGTCCCCCAGCACCCCAGCATGCTCTGCAGCCCTGGACTGGGCTGGGCTGTCTGCTCCAGACAGCAGGGCTGGCCCCACTCCTCTGCTCTCTAGCCGGAGCAGGGGTGCAGGCATGGCTTGATGCAGGCCTGGCATGGCCCCCTGAACCAAAAGGGGCAGGGAAGGGGTTTATTCTCCCCCTTCCACAGGGGATGCCTGACTGATTTGTAGCAGCCCCTGTCAAGCATTCCCCCCTTACTGCTCAAGAGGCAGCAAGGGCGGGGGGGGCATGGCCAGAGTCGGCCAGCATAGCCCCACCATCCGCTTGCCTCACCCATGGCTAGGGCTGTGAAGCTGACCCAGGCCAGCTTGTGGGCTCTGCTGAGGGCAGACACAGAGGGGCCAGCTCAGGCTGGGCCATGGGTGCCAGGCCCTTCCCAGTGGACTGCAGCTCAGGTTGGGGCCATGGGAGCTGTGCAGCCTGATTGCTCCCCATACCCAGGCTAGGCAGTGCTGTCATGAAGCTGCAGCTGGCAGGGAAGGGCCCAGCAGGGCTGGCCCAGATTCAGGGGCAGGGCCCTTCCCAGCTGGCTGCAGCTCTGTGACAGCTGAGCCTGGAGGCATGGGTGGGACTGGCTGGGCAGCAGGCTGGAGGCACTGGTGGGCCCAGAGTCTGGCAGCCACCGCTGCACCCCCTGTCCTGTGCAACATTGGTGGCTGCAGCTGCACCACAAGCTGCACAGTAGCCAGAGTCGGTGGGGCTGTTCTGCTTCCCTTACCTCCAGCTGCCACTGCCACCCATGCCACTGCCCCTGCCACACCACTCTGGGTGGGCGGGCAGGAAGCTTTTGTCCCGTGGTTTCTGCCCAGTGCATGGAGCTCTGGCTCCAGCTCCCGGATGCCTTCCATCTGCTCTGCCTGTCCAGTGTGATGAGCAGCCCCTGCAGGTGGGCAAAGAGGGTGGAAGGTATCTACTAGCTGGAGCCAGAGCTCCATGCACTGGGCAGAAGCCACCAGGCTCAAGCTTCCAACACCAGGAATGGCACTGCACAGCATGGCAGGAGCTACAGCTGGAGGTGAGGGGAGCAGCACAGCCCTGTTGGGTCCAGTCAATGCACAGCGTCTTCCTGCCTCTGGTGGCTCCTCCTCCTCCTCCTCCTGCCCCTGCTGCACCACTCTGGGTGGCAGGTTGGATGGCCATTATAGAGGACATTCCAGTTTTCTACTACTCTGTCCTCTGTCTTCTATTAACATGAAACCCAAAGCCTTTATGTCCTCTATTTTTCTCTTTCAAGGGAAAAGAGAAATTCTCTTGAAAGAGAAAAATAGAGGACATAAAGGCATTGGGTTTTGTATCAATAGAGGACAGAGGACAACCAGACTGTCCTCTATGATGGCCACCCTAGTGGAAGTGGGTAGGTCAGTCGGGGGAAAAGCTTCAGCCCAGTGCTTCCAGCTTCCAGCTCTCAGTTGCCTTCCAAGCACTCTGCCCACCCACAGGGGCTGCTCATCATGCCGGGTGGGTGAAGCAGTTGGAAGGCAGCTGGAGCCAGATCTCCAGGCATTGGGCAGAAGTCACTGGGCTGAAGCTTCCCCCCTCCCGCCCAGAGTGGTGCAGCAGTGGCAGGAGTGGGAGGAGGAGGAGCTGCCAGAGACAGGGGGAAGCTACAACACTGGCTGGGCCCAGCAGAGCTGTTCTGCTCCCCTCACATCCAGGTGTAGCTCCTGCTCCTGCCACACTGCACAGCACTGCTCCTGCCACTCCCTTCACCTGAGGCACTACCTGGGCCAGCGTCTGGCCTCAGGGACAAGCCTCCAAAGGGCTGTTTCCACCCTCCTCCCCCTTCCAAGCACACCCTGACTGGGTCTCTACAGGCTAGGGTGGAGGTTTAAACCCCTCCCCAATCATAATTAGCAGTCTGCCAGAGGCCTGGCCATGCCCCCCAGGTCAGCTTCCCTCCAGCCTTGTGGCTGCTGAGGAAGAGAAGGGAGGGATCCCTCTAGCACCCCCTGGCTTCTAACCTGAACCACTGCAGACATGTGCGTGCATTTTCAAAATCAAAAGTGAATGTCTATTCACTTGCAAATCAGTTCAATCTATGCAGGTTAGACTAACCTGCAAAGACTGAATCAATTCAAACTCAGGAGTTCTGAATGTCTGTCCCTAGCCAGAGACTGAAGATAAAGGAGTAATTTAGAAAATAAGAAAGCTGAAATTTCTTCCTTGGCAATACCTCATCCTATAGAGTCTCTCATTCTTTGTCATGCAAAATGTTACAGGTTCACTGTAGATGTTGTCATAATATGTCTCTTCTCCCACAGAAATAGAAAACTGCTCAGTGTCAGCTAGGAGAGGTTTTGATTATGCAATGACAGTTTTCCTTCACATGACTTCTAGAAGAGAATCCTATCTATTCAGTGATTCTAGTGCCTCAATTCACAAACAACAATGAAATCCAGGCAATTCTGAAGCATTTTAAAATCAAACAGAGCCATTAAAGATCCCATGAGTGAAGTCTGAGATGTACTGAAATTTTTTTTTAAATCACAAGGATCAGTTAGTAAGCCTGAGACAGATACTGGAAAAGATTCTCTTCTCAAAGGAGAGTCTTACAAAATTTTCAAGACCAAGCCTAGGAATGGTTTGGCATTTTGTTAGAAATCAACACACTCAAAAATACAAACTTTTACAAACAAAGCATTGTTACTTTGTGGTTCTGGCAAGCCCTGTTTGGCCAAAGTAATGCCATGATGGCGCAAGCACACATAACTAAGTTGAGCAAGTATTGTGTTGTTGGGCAAGGCTGGCATTTGCAATATTGGGTCACTGGACAGAGTTAGCGACCTAAAGAAAACAAGGAAGTGGGCACTAATTGGATACAGAGTTATGTTAACCAAATATGAAATGGTGTATGTGAATAACATCACGTAGCCAGAAGTATAAAAAAGTTGTATAGCCACAAGGAATCAGATCACTTGAGACTCCACTGAACAACTTCAACCATCATGAATTCTGATGAATCCAACTTCTCTCAACGCCAAGGCTATGTGAGCATTATAGTTATTATTGTAAATAATAGCATATCCCAATAAAGCTTTTGATGTATGACTAGAATAGTCTTACTGGTCATTAATCTCTGCAACTCAATCCAAGGCGGAGTCCCCACCCATTGCTGCACCCAGCCTGCCTGGACTGAGCCACACAGGAAAAGCCGTGCCAGGTGCTGGGGGCAGATGTAATCCCAGCCTGCCGCCTGCTGTCCCAGGTGGGAGCGTGGGTTGATAAGGGTGCCTGAATCCTGGGTGGGCAGTGAGCCATCCCATACCTGCAGGGCTGCATTGCTCAGTGAGCAAACCCACCCCAAGGGAAAGACATGGGGGAGCTGCTACCAAACTCCCTGTCTGTGCTGCATTGCCCCCTTCCTCTGCAGGGAGTCACAGTAGAGCCTGTGCCTTGTGTTTTGACACGAGCCCTTACGCCTCCTGCCCACTCTGCTGACTTCCCACATACCAGCAGGGACCAATGCTGCTGGAACCAGCACTTCAGCTCCAGCGTCTGTGCCTTGCGGAACAGCACTCACCACATCTTCCTGCCAGTACCCAGCAGCAGTGTGAGGCCCTGTGGGCTAAGCTCTCACCCACTGTCATCTCATCCTGGGGAGGCAGGAACATTGCGAGGGGGTTAGAACCAGGGCCAAGGCTGGGCCGACCATATCCGGGGGAACTGGAGGCTTCCACCTCCTTGGCCTGCACTGATCTGCACCGCTGGGCTATGCCGCCATGAATTTCTGGGGGCTGTCCAGGGTGCTGACGAGGGCAGGCTGCCCAGGAAGCCAGATTAAGGCACCTTAGGGCATCCATGTGTAGACATGCACCTAAATAGCCTTAATTAACTTTAGGCTAAGGCATATTAAGTTTAGGCTTTCATAAATTCACATGTTGACATACCCAGTGTTCCCCAACTATCAAATTCCTCTCATCCTTGCATACAGTTCTGCTCTCCTCTTCCCCACAGACAAAATTAGGAGAGGGATGGATCCAACACCTTCTCCTCTCTCCTCATCTCAGAGGGAGAAGGGTAACATTTAATAGCTGTGCAGCTGCCAAGAACTCCCCAACTTCTGTGTCTCAAAGCACTGGCTGCAAATTGAGAGTTCTCAGTAGATCAAAGGTCCCTGTTTGAGGTGGATGTGGGAACAATAACTGCAAATGCATTTGAGGAATCACCTACTGAGGCAACTGCCCAGTCCATTGCCACTGCTTGTAGGAATGAGTGTTTAGTGAGACAGATAGGCTGAGCTACAAAGGGATTTTTTGGTAACTTGAGAGAAATAATCTTAAGATCTAGAAGTTTATCTTTAAACACAAACCCAGGAGAGCAATAAGGTGACAACAGGGCTTGGAGCCATTAGAATTTTAGAGAGTCTGGGATTTGGGTCCTCAGATTATCAATTAACATTTGCTGTTATTGATGTGATAACCCCACATCATATATTAAATATAACAGGAAAAACCCATCAATACCTATATATTCATTTGGGTACTTAATCACATGCTTAACTGTAAGTGCATGAGTAGTCAAACTGAAGTCAGAGACTATTCACATACTTATGCTAATTTGTACCAGGGCCAGAGGGAGATGAGAAAAGCATCTGAAATAACCAGAAGACAAACAATAAATCGCATTCTTACACATAGCTCTCCATATAAAAGCTATATAATTATAATTCAAAATAAACAGCTTTATCACACCCAGCACACACACAATGCAGCATGGGCACTCATAGAAATATTAAACATACACTTGCATTTAACCTTTACACTATACAGATGCACCAGTACTTCAAATGTAAGTATACCTGCTCAAATGATTATTACCTTTTATTTTATTTACTTCTTGGGGATATATTTAATACAAGCCCAAGAAATAATTGAATTATACACACATACACACACACATATAGAATTCATTTACTGATATATAGAATTTATGAATTCTATATATTTATATGTATAATTAATTTGTGTATATTATATGTTTACAAATATATATGTATGTATGTGGTATGTGTGTGTATATATATATTTATACATATATATACACACACATTTATGTATGCATTTATGTATGTATATAAAGAGCAAGAGTAAGTACAAGCTTATTTTTGGAATAAAAGACACAGACACTGTATCTCAGTAATTAAAGATTTACAATAACATAAATAATTAATATACTCCCCAAGTAAACACAATAGTCACCCCCAGATAAATGCAGCTGCAGCAGTAATGTTACATGGTCCTGATGAACATACCTATCTTTTTTATACATTTTGGAAGCCTTACACTCATGATTAAAGGAAGAACATATTCTGATGGATTCAAAGATGTTGCACATAAAGTGTTATTGTATTTAAATATCTTCTGAAGAATAATGATATCACCTTCTATATTGAATGTTAAGCACAAAAGAACAACTGTTAAAAGAATATTTTTAAATTTGCTAAATCAAGCACATAAAAGTTAAGAAAAACCAGAATTAAGGTGGCATGTACCACCTTTATCCAGCCCCCTGTCCATGTGTATTACAATACACTCTTTAGTTACAGAATACCTTGCTATTTTTTCTACAACACCTTTGTCCCACTTGGTGCCCATGATGGATCTTCACTGGGATGAATAAAAGCTAAGCAGTGAGGAAGGTTCCATAAAATCCCAACTGTTTGTAGAAGCAGAAAGGTGGGGAGTTAACAGAGTTTATCAAGACTCCAAATTTCCATTTCCTGTAGAATTCCAATATTTTATGGGGAGGGGAATGTTTTAATTCAACACATAAAGCAGAAAATAAATTTCCTGAAAAATAGAAATTCTGCTTAGGTGTTATTTAAAAAAAAATTTTTTTCAAATATATTTTCTTTCAAAAATACTCCCAGGGTTTTCAGGCTTCTGGAAACATGGCAGCTCTCTCATCATGCTGCCACAGATCTGAGGCTCCTAAAGTTTCTAGTCAGTGGGCTTTCTGGAAGCTTGTCTGCCATGCTGCCATGAAGCTGGGACTCCTACAGCTTCCAAGAGCCAGATCTTGAAAGGCTTCCAGACCACCTCCTCCAGACCACGTCCTATAGCAATTGGCTCCCCATGCTGCCCAGTTTCAAGGCTGTCTAGATGATCAACCTGGACATGTTTATTGCTACATGGGTTCCCAAATCTTGAGGCTACTCCTGACACAGCTAGCTCCCATGGGCAAAGGTGAAAACAACCAAAAACAAAGTCTTGTAGTGGGAAGTGTTGGGCAATCTTATTACAAGACTGTAACAAGCCTATGTACTTGCCCTTTGCTATAATGAAGGCTTCAATGTGATCCTGTATTGAACACTTAACTCACACCAGTTTTTCTCAGGGTGCTAAGAAGCTGTTCTGGGACCTATCCAGGAAAATGGTTGCTTGGATAAAGAGACCTCCAACACTGCAACCTTATATCAGGGGAAATGTATGGCACATGAAGTGATATGATGGCTTTTGCCAAAGTGAGGCCTAGGATCTGGCCCTAGAGGCAAAATCAATATTAAAATACATCTGTAGACACCAAAGATTCTTGCAGCACTCACATGGCACACATAGATGTCTTATCTTGAGATACTTTGAGAGAGTGAGTGGTAATTAGCAATATCCTAGAAAGGTCAAGGTGAGTAAACAGTACTATAGAAACCCCTGCTTTTTGTGTGGCTTCTCTTTTCTGTGCTTAATGAGATGAATTAGCGTAACTTTTTTATTTAATTTGTTAATCTATGTAAATTTGGAAAACAGGAGAAGAAGTGGGGGGTTTTTCCCCAACATGCATGCATTTTCCATTGCTGTCTGCTTCCTTTGTCAGTAGGGAGGGGGAAATGGCAAATAAACAGGGGGAAAAGATGGGTGTAGGGGCAGTGATGGATCCAGCATGGAGCAGCGGCACGGCTGCACCCCCATTTTCAGGTTGGATCTAGTCCAAGAGCATTTTTAAGCAGCCCAAAGCATGCAAGAACCCTTCTCCTTCCCTTCTGTGCTCAGAGGCATGTCCCCTTCCCTCCCCTTTCCCCTTTCCCCTCTCCCACATCTGCTTCTGTTGCTTTCCCTGTGGTGTTGGGTTCAGGGGAGAAGCTTCAAAGCTGCTCCTGCCTGCTCCAGCCAGGCTGTGTGTGGGGTGCGGTCATCTGGGAACAGTGACAGCAGGAGACCCGATGGACAGGACGGTTCCCCTTTCCCACTCCTGTTCCCAGGGGACAAGGCTGAGTGGGGGAACCCATTTCAGCTGCTACCACTGTCACTGTTCCACACAACCCAGATCTGAAGATGCTCCACCCTTGGGGCTATGGGGAAAGCACAGCAACAGGGGTGAGAGACTGAAGGGGAGGGAAAGGGCTGTGCCTCTAAGCGCAGAGGGAAAGGTGGGGATTCTTATGGGCTTTAAGAACTTTTAAAAAATCCCCAGAGGCTGCCATGGTGGGGACTGTTCCTCCTGGTTGGGAGAAGAGGAGGCTGGGAGCAGGGATGTCCCTACTGGTTGGGAGAAGAGGAGGCTGGGAGCAGGGATACAGCCACCCCTGTAGTGAGGATGGCTGGTCCTGCACCCCCTTTTCCAAATCCTGGATTTGCCTGGAAATAGCAAATCCACAAATTAAAAAAAATTTAAAAAGTAGGCTTCCAAAAATTGAAGTAAAATAACATTAAATCAAAAAACAAAAATATTCCAAATCAGTATATTGAAATACATAAATCTGCTTTTGTTTCATGTTGACGATTTGAAAAATATTCAAAGAAAAACTAATTTCAAGACAGACGTTTTTGGCAGGAAAAAGGTTAATTTTAATAAAGTCATTTGGTCTCACCCACAAAAAATGACTGAAACATTTTAACTAGTTCTTGTTACATAAGGCATGTAAAATCTCCTATTTTCAAACTGTCCAACTAGCATAGCTAGGAATCGGATCAAAGGAAAGGAAATCTTCTATTATAACACCAGAAAGGGTGGTATTTCATTACACCTTTAACATTTTAGCAGATGACAACTAGGCATGCTCAGAAGTGTTTCCCCATCACCTGCCTCTATTTATAACTTCAGCAAAGATTCTGTATTTTAATACTAACATATAAACGTTATAAGGGGGTTGTGGTATTTTTCTTACAACACCAAATATATATTTTCTTTTATTTTCTAGCATTTTCTGAGGGCAAAATTTGGTCCTAGAGAGAGACACCTTAAAGAGCAAGGTGCCGTGACTATACTGCAATATGCTTAACAACAAACATGCCCCGTGCCCCCCCACCTTTCTCTATAATCCCTTTCTCCTTTTGTTCCATGAACACTTTTTCATGACTGGAAAACAATATTGTCCATTTTTTTTAATATTATGAGGCCTGACCTTTTGTCCCAGATATTCAGACACCCAGCAGTGCATAATGGCATGTGACAGACAGGAAAGGACTTCAAAGAACATTAGGTTCATAAACGTATTTTCACTTTGCTTGAGAATTCCTGTGACATAAAACTAGTTACTAAATAACAAAGATTCAATGATTAGCACTGGCTGGGAGGCCATTTCTCATTAGCACCCAGCCAAGCAGTGAATGGGGTGAGGAAAGCGATAACATGTCCAGTTCAGGATGTTGAAAATGTAAGTTATGTAAAACTAGAAGGCATACTATCTGTCATGATTTCCTGTCTGAAAAGCTGATATTAATTCAGCAGTTCTCTATGCACAATGTTAATCTTTGTTATACTGCTGTTAACCAAATTAGGTATGGCACCTATGGCTTTCCATTACAACTCAAGCTCCATTTAACCAGCATCTAGCCAGCTGGTACAAGATATTGATGCACCAGGCTGTGTCCACGTGAGCGTGGACTTTTGTTTCCCCAGGGACAACTAGCAGCAGCACACCTTGTGCCAAAGCTAGTTGTCCCTGGAGAATGCCTGTGCCACATGCCCTCTGGCACACAGCAGGTTACCCCAGGGGGGTAGGTATCCAGGGGTCAAACCCCCACCCCTATGGTGCTCCTTGCAGCACAGAAAACAGTTGAATGTGCAGTATGTGACACTACAGATGTGTCTGCAGTATTACATACCGCACAGCCATGCTCATCTGGATGTGGCCCCAGAGGCTTGATCCTATACCATTTAATCAATGGTGGTTTGCTATAATCTCACTAGTCTGACCAGCAAACCCTAAATTAATTTTAAGGAGAAATCATTTCTCCTTTAAATGTGTCTGTGTATATTTCCACAGTCACTGGAGCCAATAGAAGCTTTGAAATCTAAGAGCAGTGAGAATAACCCTTTTGAGTCACAATTGACAATATGAGTTAGGTTTGTCATCTTAGAAGAAGCTGATTTTCTTCAAATTCAGATAACTTGTTCTATGCTGTAATTCTCAAGATGTTAATTTGTCTAGTTGGGGCTGTGAGGTCTGGAACATATGATCCAGGCAATAGCTTTCAAACCGTGTCCCGTGGAACCCTGGATTCTGCATTCGGTCACTGGGGGTGATTGGGGGTGATAATGAAGAGGGCCAGGGGGTGGTGCACCACCATTTCCAGGCTCCATGTCAGTCCTTAGGATAGGGGTGGCAGTTCTGTGGCACAAGAAGTGTTATGAAATGGTTCTGTGACCTTAGGAAGTTTGAAAACCATTGGTCCAAGATGCAATTGGGAAAAATGGAATATGGTTTATAAATTCAAATTGAAAGAAAGTAGAAACGTAATTAACCCAAATCTTAGCTCAAAACTCAAACCCAACCTGTACTAAGCCTCTCTGAGTGCATGTCAAATAAGGCAGCAAGCATCCCAGGGGAAAAAATTCACATGCCAAGTGTTGTATTATATTGATTTTATATGAAAGCCTATCCCATTGTACTGAAAAATTGCATCTGCTGACAAATGTTGTCCAGTTTTTAATTAAATCATTTTATATTACAAATGTGCTGTCAGAAGAAAGGTGCATCTGTATGCTGAACAGCAAATTGTGACAAGCCTACCGCAATGTGATGCTTCACCATAATTATAGTATTGCTCTTGACAAGAGGCTTGCAGCATGTAAAACTAGCAAATATTGCACGTGCAATAGGGCAAAACTAGCACCGTGAAATCTCAAGCTCTTTAGAGTAGTGATGGTTTTCTTAAAGTGCAGAAAGTTTCATGAAACTTTTTTTTTCAGTCAAATGAGTTCCACTGTACCCAAGAAAGAACTTTGAATGGCATCAGAAAAATGAAAGATTTGGAGCCTGACTCTACAAATGAAGGTGCCAAGTGTTACACTTACAAAACACATGCTAAAAAGTAACCAGCAAGACAGGAAGGGCAAGAGAACCAAATCCTAAATTTGGAGCTGATCCAAACACCATTGAGATCAGTGAAAGTCTTTCCATGAACTTCAGTGAGCTTTGGATTAATTCTTTAATGAGTGGCTTCAAAAATTACTCAAACCTATAAGGTGAAAGGGCAGTGTGTGGATAAATACCTCTTTGCCTAGTCAGTTAAGCTCCTGTCCATTCAAGGACACATCCTCCATTAACAGCCTGTCCCCTTTTATATCCCATGCTCTACATCAGGGATGTCCAACTGGTGGGCCCACAGGACACATGAGATCTGTCAGGGGTTAAGTTGTGGCATCTGGTCAGGAGCCCAGAAGTCACTCACTGCATCGCTCTGGCTGCAAAAGCAGCCAGATTCTCTGGGTTCCTCCCCCTCTTTCTCCAGCTGCCATTTTCTGCAGGGGTGGAGACTTTGTGGCAAGGAGTGTCTGTGTGGCCCTTTGGCCTGTGCCTTGATTGTTGCAGCCCCCATAGCATGGTACCTGGGGGCTTAGAAGTTAGACAACCATGGTCTAGATACTCAAGAAGAAGTCTTGAAACAGTGTGAAATTATCCCTCCTCAGCAAGAACTATGGATTATGGCTTGTACACCTGCTTAGCCTCAAACACTTCATGCTCATTGGTATGGGTTTCCAGGATTAAGATTTGGAACATGGGAGTCTAGGCTGATTTTCTCTGGAGTGTTTACAGATTTGTTTAATACCCAGCTTGGTACATTATACTATATATACAACATGCACTTTTCCCAAAAAAATAGCCCCCCAAAATTGGGATGCATGTATTAAGTGGGGAATTTCCTCCCAGTATTGCTAACACCTGGTTTGATTCCTGCTCCACAGTACAGCAGCTGTGCTATTACTGTTCAAGCAACTGAGGAGTCAGTTGACTTAATAGAGTTGACACTCCATAGGTATTAACAATTCTCTCTCCTTTATAATGGTCTGGATGTTCCACTAATCAAGTCAATCTTTTTATAAAATAAATGCTGTCTCCTAGCTGTTCCTGGTCTCTCCGTTTCACAGCCTTTTTATTTCTTTAGCTCAGACACTTTTGTTCTTTTCAAAATCACAGATCCACCATTGGAAACCAGTCTTCAGCAGCAGCTAGAGATTCAGCTTTTGTTGTGCAGGAAAGAGAGGATGAGTCATTTAAGGATTAGGCTCTGTCCCTGCTCTATGCAGTGATAAGTCTGGCAAAATCTTTTTTCTTCATTCTGCCTTTTCAAAAACAATGTATTATACCGGAAATTGGAAATACCAGAAAATATATTAAGGGTTGAAGTATCTTTGGGAAGTTTTAATGAAGTTGCACATTGAAAATAAAATAAATCTTTTTATAGCAGGGATGTCAAACATACAGCCCAAGCACATGGAGTCATGACACCTGGCTGGCAGGGCACCTCGAGTGGCTAGAAATTCAGGGGAAGGGCCTGCTGCTGAAATCTGGAGTACAGAGCCCTGTTGGGGCTGTGTCAGCTGAATTAACCCCAGTAGCTCCTGGACACTGCTCACCTCATTACCACTTGCCTTGCCACTGCTTGCAGGTCCAGATCCAGCCCTAAGGAGTCCGCATTCCAGATCTGGCCCCAGTGGCCAAGTAAGTTTGATAACCTTGTTCTACAGAATTCAGGATCTTCTGAGTAAAACTATTATTTAATTTTGTTTTGCTGTCACCTGTTAAAGTATTATCATAGTACACAAAATTAGGAGATAATCAGAAATTTCATGAGGCATTCTAATCATAATTCCCTGGCTAATTTTGCATAGTCAAGAAATCTGAATAGTTTGGATAAATTGTAGTTAAGATTCCAGACTTCTGGTTGATTGCATAAGTCAGTTGAACTCTGATCTTAGTGCATTTCTTTCATCACTGGCAATAGTATCAACTGGAAAGTCAACATCAAAAATTGATAGCTAAAAATCTAAATACTCTGTAAAATCATACACAGTTCTATAAAAGTACTCTGCTATAGATCCAAAAATTTCATTACGAAAGCTAAAATATTTGATGGCTGAAAAAGATGTGAAAGGTTAGAGAGGTTTGAATGAAATTGCAGCAGGCTGAAATCCTGGGGAAGGGGGAGGTTCCTATTCACAGTGCCAGAAATTCTCTCAATGGAGTTCTCGGTACTGATGTTCCAGAACAAAGAGCACTTACTGGTTGGAGTCCATGTTCAGCTGTCATCCATAGTTCGCTACACTTCTCATCATGCTGATGGTTTTTCTGGTTCGGTGATCAGGAAAACAGAATAGACACCTCTAGTGAACTATTTGGATTTCAATACTGAGAATACCAATTAGTGTTTTTGCTTCAGTATCAGTGAGTGCAGTATACTCACCCCCTAAGTATCCATAGAAGAGCTCTCTACTCAGACAGACCTTCCAAACTTCTCTTATGTTGTTTAATCATTACCTCCAACTCATACTTTCTATACTTTGTCACCTAGAGTAAAAGAAATAAGAGAAATGGTTCGCAAAAGTGATTACCTGTATAATTTACAATACATCTTGTCTCAATTTAGGATCTGTTATTTGAAATATATTGATGTCATAGCTTCCTTTGGTTCTGGATACAGGACTTAGCGCAAGTATTGTCTTTTATGAAAAAAAACTCCACAAAAAATAAATTAGAATATGACGTGTTGACATTGTGAAATACCCTGCTTGTTCAGGCAATGTCATTTTAAAAAAAATCTTTTTACATATATTATTTCTACATTCTTCTACATTTATGCATTTCTTGTGGTAACTTCCTTTTCTTGTCAACCTGGAAATCTCAAAAAATTCTCCTTTTCATTCATCAGGAACCACATTCTGATCCTGTCTCTCTTGTGTAAATTGACAGGAAGCCCACAGGCATTTTTCCAGATTTTCAGTGTGTCAGAATTCAGAATCATCTAGACCTCTAGCAAAAAATGAAACTACTGTTCATAGACATTTTCACTGAACTGTGTTCTAACAAACATGCCTCTGATGCTAATGTATAGTGTTTCACTGAGTTCAGTAGAACTTCAGAAGTTAGCAACTACTTTAATTGCATGTAGTACAATTCATGGAGCCATTATATAACACTCATAATTTTTAATGGACTTATACTTTGCAAAAACTGTTTTATAATATATACAAAATCAGGATACAGATGAATATTAGCAGTGTAATATGATTTGTATCCATATAAAAAACAAACAGTATAGCCAGTTAACAACTTCTATGCAAAAATTAAAATAAAAAAAACCTTCCCAAATTATACAAAAATGTATTATTCACAATTCTCCTTTTGAAAGAATGATTATAAATGAAAAATTTTATTTTGACTATATTCAACGACAGATTTTCATTTTAGTTTCGCTTGAAATCAAATTGTGAATGTTTTTATTGCGTTTTTCATTTTGCTTGAAATATTTTGCAGGAAAATATTTCCCACTTTCCAACCAGCCCTCATGAACACTAAATCTTAGAGAAGAAGATGTTATTCTTCTAAAATCAATATGTTCCTTTTTAAGGTATAGCCAGATGGCCCAAAGTGATTAGAGTTCTGCAGTTAAAGCATTCAGAGTATTATGAATCTAAGAATTCAAGCTTTGCCCAGCTGCTCGATCACAATGTAAATATATATACTGGCCCATCCAGGGTCAAAATCAGCCCTGGTAAGCAATCAGCTTCCCTGGTTTCCAGGGAATTTAGTGAAATGGGACCACTTACTCTACAAGCCCTTGCCTTTATATTGAAGACGAGGCCTTTTGTCAACCACATTTTAGGATTTCTCCTCATTTTGCATTAACCTTACATGCCACACATTGAGTTGCCTATTCTATTTCAAAAGAAAATCTGTCCAGTATTTTGTATAGGCTTTCCTACTTTAGCACCACTGGCAAAAGAATCACAAAGGAAGTTAAAACATTCTGAATAGTCTAATCATGTTAAAAATGGATACGAACAAAGAAATTCCATTTTAAAGAATTATTCCAAGACATTAATATACACCAGTATCCCTAGCACAGGCAAAGAAGTTCAATGTTCAGTTGAGATGAATTACAATGAATAAAGATGGGCAGATGGAAAACAAGGTAAACAAAAATATGGAAAACAGGATAAATAAGTGAATGATGCCTAAAAAACCTAATGAGTTTGAAGACTGCCAAGATAAGAATACGTGAAAAGTTATTTTAATTTCCAATCAGTTGTCAGAGTCATTAGCCCACAGACACATCGGATGTTTTTTTTAATCCTAAATTGATTTTAGTTTTTAATATTTCCAGGTGCACAAAATGGTTAATCCATGTGATGTCTGCAGCTGATACACATCTGGGAGTAGGAAGGAAGGAACCTGAAGACACCTGCTATGACTACAATGAACTGCACTTGCAGGCTGTTTGCTCTACTGGGCAACATAACAATTGGCTGGCAGGCTGGAAATAGCTAGCCACAGCATCTTTGTCAACATCCAGCAGCAATTAGTGAAAAGGAGTCAGTGCTGAATGCTAGCATCTCAGCTGGGGGAGATCCAATAGCTGCTTCAACTTCCATTTTCTATTCATATTTGCATAGTGGCTTTGGCCATATTAGAACAAGGCAAACTCATTTATAGGGGACAGAGTTAAGCAGATTTCCTCAACACATCTCTGCCTTGAACTTTGTCAAAGATATAACCTTTCCGTGCATCCACACAGAAGCCTCCCTCGGACTATCATCATCTCACCGTTATTGTCACTTTTTTTTACTTTGCTCTTAATCCTTTTGGCCCCACTCACCTCAAATACAGCTGTAGTCATCCATTCTCACCTCAGTTCTAAGTGTGGTTCTACGCCCATCACTTTGAGCCTTTCACCCCTCTTCTCACTACCCCTTCTCTATCGTACCAAGTGTACACTGATTGTTTTTACTCTTGGGGGTCTTCACAGCCTAACTGCACTCTACCTACCACCTCTAGCTCACTATCTGAATAGTAATGCTTGCTTCTTCATGTCCCAGTTCTTTAAGGAGCAGCCTTAGATGAGCCAGCAATTGTGGTTGGCTCATTGAACATGTGTTTTGGAACAGAAGTATTGCCGTTCTCCTTCCCTATACAATTACAAAGAGGCAAGTGGCATCTGGTCACATCTTGTTTTGTTTTATGCATCTGGCCAGGATGCTCCAATAAGAATATGTCCCGGCAGAACTTCAGATTGATCACTGACAATTATGAGTTGCCTAAAATGGATCCGGCTGATCCTGGTGCATCAAGAACAAAACAAATGGCACGCAGCCACAAAAATAATTTTTTGTACTCATTTTGCATTGGAGTCCATTCAAATGGGACACTGGCAGGATATCCAGTAATCCTTGTTTCCTCTGGGAAAAAAAACCAACAGATGTTACATTTGGAAAACTTTAAAGTATGCATCAAGTACAGTGATTCTCAACCAGGGTGCCATGGCACCCTGGAATCCTGTGACATCCTTTTAAGGGCACTGTACAATATGAGCACTGTTCAGTGTGCAAAAAACCTACACAGGAGTCACAAGATATACCAAAAGATTTCAAAAAAGTATCCATAGTGTCAAAAATAGTCTGACTTGCGTGGTTCTTCAGAGTTCTTTGCAACAGAAGAATAGCTCTATCATTCTACCAGAGTCAAAAAACAAGTGAAAGCTAAGCTAAGAGCTGGCATTTTCCATGGGTTGCCTTGTATCTAACAAGGTTGAGAACCAGTGATCTTTCGCATGAATGCACTCAGATCCAAGGCAAATACCTGATTTTTATTCTTGAAAGGGGCAAGCAAACAGAGGAAGGATAACTGGAAAGTTTGTTCATTCTTAGATAGGTGACAAAACTATCTATGATGATATGAGGCACACGAGGGTTTTGATAGCTGTCTGTTTGGGAATACCTGCATAATTCATTCATGAGAATAAAACCCCTACCCACATCATCATCTTCCATCTATGCATCAGTTCTGGATTCTCTCCAGTGCTCCCTTTATGGAATGGTATAGAAAAAGTTGCCCCCTACTTCCATGACCATATGGGAAAGTAGCTGTGGTTCTGCTACACACAGGGAGAGATGTCCCCGCCCCAGGTACCAGACCCACAATCTCCAAAGGTGTCCATGTACCTCTGTACATGTGGGGGCCTGAAGGCAGGACAATCAAAATATGAATTGTCAGGCCCAGCAGTAGCCCAGCTTGATGAAATGTTAGGTTTGTAGTAGTGGTTGTAGCCAAAATAGGTCTAATGGTGCTCCTCAGCTAAGAAGCAGTAATCCTTCTTCCTGACCCCAGCAGAGTCCCCTCTGCCAAACCTTAGGGTTGATGCAGGGAACCTCAATTTTTCTCAGTAAAAAGAGTGATATCTTTGGTTTGGGTAGAGCAATTTGTGACCTTGGTAAATGCAGCTGTAATCAATTTTATTTAATGCTTTGACATAAATAAGATTGTAAAAACAAGATCAGATAGCTATAGATGTGATAGAAATAAATATAACACAGCTCTGAATTCAGCCCCACTGGTATTACAAGGCCTCAGCAGCAGGAAGTTCAACCAGAGGTGATCTGTGATAGTACAAGATGTCCAGCACGCATGCTTCCCAAGGGAACAGAACCAGTCAGCATCGTCTAAACGAGTATTGCTGAGCACTGGTTGAGAAGGGAGAAACAGGCAAGAGGGCAAGAGGATTATGTCTGTTCAGCATGTCACTTACTATCAGTAGAAACTCTTTATATCAGTGGGCCAGAACCACCCAACTCTAACCCATCATCACTTACTCAGCTCCCTACTCCTCAGGTGGAACATGAGTACAGCTTCCAGCTAGTAGAGAGCTGCACGAAGGCCAAGCAGCTAAAAGCTGTGGTCATGCTGCAGCTACTTCTGCACTGCTGTTGGGAAACATGGGAGGGACGTTGAAAAGCAGCAGCAGCAAGAGCACAGCTGGAAGTTGTCCAGCCCCAGTGTGTCTCCTTGCTGCTTAGCCCTGGCACAGGCACAAGCACAAGCAAAGCCCTTGGGCTCTGTGGGCCAGAGCCAGCCTACAAGCCATACATTGCCAGCCCCTGCTTTACACAGTTTAAGACTCCCTTGCCCCCAAACAGAGCATCCAAAAGGAAGGAATGTATGGAGCAAGCACCTGTTCCATCCTGATGGTAAATCCTTCTCAGCTACAGGTTGCAGTTCATAGCTGCAGTGAATTACATCATAATACCTCATCCTGGTATATTATTTGACATTAACTTCCATTTGTGTAGCAGAGATGTTACTGATAATATTATGGTCCTGATTTCACAGACACTCCCAGGTGGACCCTTACTGTCATGACTAGTTCATTCAAAGAGCCTCGTTAGACCTTATGCTGTAAGCTGAACAAATGCTAATCGGCTTAGTGTTGTTCAGGTTAGTGGAGCAGTCACACATGTAACACCCACACGTGTTACAATGTGTGTGTGTGTGTGCGCGCGCGCGTGTGTGTGTGGTCGGTCAAGATGATTTCTGTTCTTCTGGCTATGTGCTCAACACATGGCAAGCTGGGGCCTGTATTTGGGCAAAATATGTAAAACCCTCAGGCTTCATTGGCCAGAAGAAGCAGGGGATTCTTCAGGCAGATTGGTTGGGAGAAAGACTGGAGTGTGTCATTCCCTGACTGGACAAGGCCAAGCTGAAGTCATGCAGAGGGATATAAGGTGGATGGGTTGGTTTGGGGAGGAGGAGAAGCTGCTAGGGGCTGCTGAAGTGTGAAGTCTTCTCCAAGGAAGAAAGAATTTGCAGATAGCAAAAAAGTAGAGGAAGGAGAGAGAGAGAATTGCCCCAGTGCCTGGGAACTCCCCTGTCCTCCTTTTCTTCCCCTTTTTCTTTTGACATTTTAAGGAATTCATACTAGGGAAAAGAGTATTGTTTCCTTGGGCTGACTGGCCAGAAATTAGGCCTAGCGGTTTTAAACAGGGTTGAAACCTGAAAGTTTCTAATTCTACCAGGTTTGGACTGGGGTTGAGGTTTGCAGCTTTCTGCTCCCAGTGGAGCTGTGGACCCAAACTACCTGCAGTTCAGGCCTGGCTTTCCCCTTTGTTTCTTTTGATGGTTCATCTCTCTAGTCAAGCAGTGTGGTTGGGTCAGCTGTAGCCATTAATCAACTTGGCTCCTTTTCAAGTTTGTCCTGCAGTTTCATTTCAGCAGGCCATATAATCCAGTTCAGAGGTTTTGGGGTGCATACATGCTGACTGGAGCTGCAATCACTCCCCCCTTCTGCCCCCCAACACACAACCTCTCTGTGGGAGCAAAGATCAGTAATCTACCACTCCTCCAAGAGCAACAAAGTCCCCTGAAATGCAGAAGGACCCATGCTCTCAAGCAGCTCCTCACAGAGAAGTGAACCCAAGAAGCAGCTCGTGGGACTCTCCGATGTGTCCCTCCCTTTCCAGCCCATTACTGAAGGGAAGGTATGGGGGTTCAGGCACCCAGAACTACCTATTGGGGAGCCCAAACTGGTACCCAGACTGCTTAGGTATGCATGAAGTCCCCCAAAGAAGGTGCCACCTATATACTTTGCTTTGTAGTTAGTAGTGTTTTAAAATTATATTTAATGTTTTCTATGTTTTGTTTTATTCTTCATAATAAATGTGGTTGTTTGTATTTACACTCCTTGTTTATATGGGATACCCCAGCAAATTTAGTGTTCCCAAATTTTGGGTGGGGCTCAATATATTGGTATCATTTATGAGGTACCCTGAAATGTGAACCTTTCACTGTGCACATTTCACTGCTGACTGGTGCCCAGGAGAAGGGTTACACATAGTAAGGTAGAAAACCTGCTCTGACTGTCCTTCACCTTCACAGCAGTGACTTGCAACTAGAGGCTTTGTGAACAGAGTCAGGATTGGGAACAAGCCCCATTTGTTGCTTCTGCTGAGCAAAGAACAGGCCCACCACCATGTCTGTTTCAGCAAGACCAGAAAGACCAGGGGAAGCAGCTTCCCTGGGGCGCTCTGATCTCCCTGAAATCAACACAGAAACTCCATGCCGAGAGCAGGGCTGTCAGGGTTTAAGCCAGGGGCAGGCAATTATTTTGGATGGAGGGCTACTTAACAAGGTTTGGTGAGCTTCCACAGGCTACACGGGTAGCCCTGCCCCTTGACAGTTGCCCCGCCCCATGGTCACCATCTTGGGACTGGAAGTCCCACCCCTAACCCCTGACCTTTGCCACAAGAAGTCCGTCTCCGAAAAACTCCTTTTGGGAGGGGGGGGTTGCCATCTTAGAACCAGATAAAAACCAAATCACATACTAGAAGTCAAACACCTACTACAGGGGTGGCCAACTGGAGGCTCCAGAGCCACACGCGGCTCTTCAGAAGTTAATATGCATCTCCTTAAATCTTTGCACAAGCACACAGTGACCAGCTTCCATTTGGCCCTCCATCCAAAACAATTGGAAGCTGGTCACCATGTGATTGTGCAAAGATTCAAGGAGACGCATATTAACTTCTAAAGAGCCGTGTGTGGCCACCCCTGACCTACTATAACATATTTTAATTTTATTACAAAAAATATATTTGTCATGAATTGTGTTTGTGTTCTGTATATAGAGGTGATTGCATAATAGCTCAAAATAAATTCTTAGTCTTGTACAGTGTGTGTGTGTGTGTGTGTGTGTGTGTGTGTGTGTGTGTGTGTGTATGGTGGGGTATGGGGGTATGTGGGGGAGTTGTGAGCAGGTTTAGTTATGTGGGGGGCATAGGGTATGCTGGGGGGTTGTGCATATGTGGGAGGAGGGTGTGGGTGTGTGGTGTTTGTGGGCTGTGAGGGAGGGTGGGGGAGTGTGGGGACTCCCCCCCCATGGTGAAGCAGCAGGTGGGGGTGCACAGGGCACTCATGCCCAGTGGCACACAACTCCAGCCAGCATTGCACATTGCAGCCAGAGGCACAGCACCCACAGGGCTATCTCTACCACCGGTGCTCCCCACTATGCATGAGTAGCCCCTTCACTCATGCAACATGGGAGGGTAGCCCACACGCTGGAGCCGGCTGCCTTCCCCACCCCCTACCCCATGCAAGTGTGGGAGCTACACATGCATGGTGGGAAGTGCCAGCAACAGATGCGGCCCAGTGTGGGGTGCACTCCTAGCTGTGATGCGTAGCACTGGCCAGAGATTAGCATCGCTGGGTGCCAGCATTGGGCATCAGCACCCTGCATGCCCCCACCTGCTGCTGCTGCTGCTGCTGCCCCACTGCCTGCTGAGGCTGTAAACCACGGTGGGAGTGTGGGGTGGGGGTTTCCACACTCCTCCACACTTCTTCACACCCATACCCTGCCCACCTGAGCTCCACACTGCCGCCACCCCCTGGGTGCGGTCTTCACACTATCACCATCCCTAGCCCCATGCTCCGTACTCCTGCCAGCTGCAGCTCCACCCCCTCCCACGCCACTTCCCTCCCTGCTGCCTGGAGCAAGCGGGACACCAGGGAAGCTAGGCAGAAAGCTGTGTGCTGACCAGGCCAGGCCCTTCCACCATCAAGGGTGGGAGCAAGGCACAATAGGGTATGTTGGGTGCATTGTGTATATGTGGGCACCTTGCTCCCACACTAAGAGCGGAGCTGCCAGGCTTAAACCCTGACAGCCCTGCTCTGAGAGAGGAAGTTAGCCATGTTAGCCTGAAATCAAGCAGAAGTCCGGGTAGATTTGCATCTTATAGACTAACTAAATCAGAGATGCTTAGCGTAAGTTTTTATAAGCCACAGGCTTACTTCATCAGATGCTGACATCTGATGCACAGCCTCTGATGAAGTAAGCCCTTTGCTTACAAAAGCTTATGCTATGCATCCCTGATTTAGTTCGTTCATTCAAGCCAACTGGTATAACCTCATTTATCTTAAGGCATTTTTACAGTGCTCTACTTGTATAAAGGGCCTTAATGCCAGTGTAAAAGTCACAGCCAGAGTGGTGTAAAATAGCCTTAGTATTAATGAGAATCAGGCTTGCTGGCTCCAAAACATAAATGTGATATTGGAGTGGTTTGTATTACAACAAATGTATGTTTTCTTATTTGTTAGTTAACTAACTTCACTTTCTGATCTTTAATAAATATTTCTCTTTGTTCTTTAGATAGAACTGACAGATCTGTGTGTGTGGGAGGATATGTAACTGCAGCCATGGAGAAAATGAAATTCCATTATAATACATACGCATTACTAGTTGTGTTGATTATATGCCTTGCAGTAAAGTCCAGTCACTCCAGTCAAGATCTGGAGATCATGGATGCTGTACAAGGTGCTGTAAATTTCAGCAATTCACTACTTTATCAGACTAATTTTACTGTATTTTCTATGACAAATTCAACACCCCAATATGGAAAAGCAATACCATGTAGTTTCAGCGAGTCACATTACCACCATCTGTGTAAATTTTGGGTCCAATTGTGGTCTCACTTACATCAGTGCAAATAAAAAGCAGCACACTCATCTTATTTGTACAGATACTCCCACAACTCCAGGAAATATCCCTAGTTCCTTCCACTAGGAAAAAGTGCCATGGCTTGACAGCATTTTGAGTGGGAGGTTGAAAATTTGAGCACTAATGAAGTCAGTAAGTTAGGCATTCTGTGAAATTCTTACCACTAAAACAGTAGCCCTGAAGCTGAAGCATAAATGTATTCCAGCCCCCTGGCTGGAGAGTTACACAGGCGAGCTCTCCAGCCAGGTGGCACTAGAAGGCTTCTTCCTAGTCTACCTTCACTTTAGGGGAACCCATTAGGGCTGTGTGAAGCTTTGGTCCCCGATTCAATTCGGCAGAGATTCGGCCCAATTTGGCGGCCAAATCTCTGAATCCAAATAGAACCAGGAGACCCTTTAATCTCTCTGAATCAAATTGGAACCCTTCGAATCAATTAGGAGAGATCTGGACATACAGACAGCTTTAAATGTTTTTTTCTGCATACCCCTAGGTAGCAGGGGCTTGTGAGTGCTGTGATGCTGGGGCAGATGGAGTGTCCCCCAGTAGCTCAGGGGGCTCCCCACGCACTAGCAGAAGACCCAGAAGTGGACCAGAAGCACTTCCAGGTCACTTCTGGGTCTGCCATGGAGTGTGCTGGGGGGCCCCTTGCGCCTCCCCCCGGCTCAGCGACTGGTGCCTCCAGGGCCTGGGGGGGGCACCCAGGGCCCCCCAGTGGCCGATTGCTGCACCAGGGGGACATGGGGGGGGCCCCCCAGCATGCTTCCCGGCAGACCCCAAATTGGACTGGAAGTACTTCGGTCCACTTCCAGGTTCACCGCCAAACATGTGGAGGGCCCCCCCGGGATTCCTGTGGGATGCTCCATCCATCCCAGCATCGCAGTGCTCATGAGCCATGCCTGCTACCTCAAGGTATGTAGAAAAAACTTTTAAAACTGTGCCTGTGTCTGAATCACTGATTCTCCAAATCAGCATCGAATCTTCAGATTCGGATTCAGCTGAATCAAATCAGGGACAGTGATCCGAATCAACAAATTGAATCACTGTCCCTGATTCGAGACAAATTCAAATCAAATAGGGCCTGCTTCGCACACCCCTAGAACCCATTACTTAACAGCCTGTCTCTCCCTGCCTGGGAAGGGGGCAAGCTATCAGCTAGCAGTTGGCAGCTGCTGAAAAACAGCAGCTGCCACAGACAGCCTGGGGAGGGTTCCAGCCCTGGAAAAATGTACCCCTCTTCCTGCCAAACAGCTGATGTGAAAGGCGGCTGCAAAATCTTGAAACATTGCAGCCAGGAAAGGCACAGGGATGTACATCTGTCCCCCAGCTAAAACATTTCCTTTTTCAAGTATCACCAAGCATGTTTTACTTGGATCTATGAAGTGGGAAACAGATGCTAACATATGTAGACTGCAGATATCATAGACAAGGACCTACCCAGATCAAGGCAAGAGACGAGCAATTTTGCAGGCTTATTGTGGTGCTGGCCACCATTTTCATGGGTTTATAGTGGCAGCCTCTGCCCTTGCCCCCAACACTGATTGGCCAAGGAGCTGCCTTTCGTGAAGCCCTGCCCCTTGCTGCTGATTAACAGAGGCCTGCCCCTCACATGGCCCCATTGCTCACCACTGATTGGCAGAGAGGAGCAGGACTTCATGAAGGGTAACCCTCTCAGCCAATCAATGGCAGAGGAATGGCTCCCTTTGGGGAGCCAGAATTTTTTTTTTTTTTTTTTTAGTACTTTTTTTTCTGGCAATTCTGTGCAATATCACGATTTGAGTAGGTCCCTAATTATAGGATTCCCCCACTCCACCCCCCTGATTTTCAAGAACAGACTTCAACTAGGCACGTTAACGGTATATCCTTCTGCTTTTGAATCAGATACTGCCTGAGATAGGCAGGTGGATTTGATGGACCTGTGAGCTAGTAACTAGAAGAAAGTATGAAACTAAGAACCTTGCATCCTTACAATGACACGTTCTTAAACTTTTTTTGTTTGTTTGTTAGTTTTGTTTTTGTAATTTTAAGCTACAGCCCATAGTAGATACAGGGAGAAAATTCGAGAAATATACCACACTGTCAGCAGCTTCTGAGGTCGACCGGATGAAACTCTGGCTAATGTCACCTGATGGTCATTGACTCTACTGTCATTGAACTCTCAGTAACCTCGGTCAGGCCTAAATCTCACACACTGTGATCAAAGTAGTCACAGAGGGGCTGCAAAGAAGAGTAACCTTTGTAACATCTTTTAACAGGAAGGAGCATGCAAAAGTCCCATGTTGGCTCAGTCTCAATTTCCAGTCATCATAAAGCCAGACAATCACTTCTCCTCACCACCTTTAAACATTTAGTCCTGGTGTCAGTGCCAAAGCTCCCCAAGCCTACTAGATAGGAACATAATCGATGTCTCTGCAAAGGTAAGAGTGTTAAGTAGGAAGATTCCTTTTCCCTTTCTGTGTCTTGAAGACTGTGCAAGCACTGGTACAAGCTAGCCCATGATGCTTTACCAGGTAAAATTCCCTTCATATTCAAAGCCAGCTGATAAGGTTACATATTAACACTGGTTACGTTAACACTTGGCTCTGGTGACATGTATTATTTGACCTACTGTACAGTGGCACTTTGTCTTTTTGCCTGCAAAGAATTCAAGTAGAGATTGCTGACGTTAATAGGGAAGGAGAGGAGGGTGGAAAGAAGCCAGGCCTAAGATATTGGCAGATATCAGACGAGCGCACAAAGGCAGCAAACAGAAAATATTGATTGGCACTTCACACTGGACCATGCTTCCCGGGTACAGTATTCATCTGATTTTTTTTCCACACAAATTTATTAAATCATTGTTAAAGGGTGTGGCTTTCCATGGAAAGAATGCTATTCTTCACAAATGTCTGTGACTTGGTTTTATTTCAAAGATTGTTTCCCCCCCTGTTTTGAACCAACAATGTTGTCAGACAATTCAAGCATAAAACCTCTGTCAAACTACTAAAAGAAGCTCAAAATGTAGATATTATGGCAATGAGTGCCACATAAATAAAGAAAAAAAATTTAATGTGGAGGAAGGTATTCTCATCACTCCTCTTAAAGTTCCACAAAAAGCAATGATTTATACAATACAAAGACTTCTCTCCAATCTCCTAAATCCACGAAATAAAAGGATTGCAGCAGTATATGAGAAACAGATTAAAAAAAAAAACCAATACCAGAAACCACAAAGTGTCCAAACTCAATGAAAAGGCAAGAGGGTAAGAATTAAACAAGCAGTAGGACTGGTGACTCAGTTTTGTAAAAGACTGCCCCATCATGGTTCACTTAAGGAGTGGTCACCTATCAGTTCTCCTGCATCACATTGGGATCAATATTATGCTTCCTCAACTACACAAATCAAGGGTCTTTCAAATCCAACCTTGACTAGCTCCAGCAGTGGTAATTTCACAACCTCCCTGGGCAGCTCGCTGGTCGTAGAGCTAGAGTTTCCTTAATATTTAACCTGCAGCAATTTAAGTTTGTTACTTCTTTCCCCTTAGACTAAAGAGAACAGTTGCCCTCTTTATGGTATCCCTTAGCATATTCAAATAGACAATTATGTCTTTCTAGCTTTTTGTTCAAGTCAACTCCCCTAATCTTTTCTCAGGCTCTAGGGTTTATGTACCAAAATTTTCATTATCTTTGTTGCTGTCCTCTGAACTCTATTCAGTTTGTATGTTTAAAAAAGCAAGGCCTAGACAATGCAGAGTAGAGCAGAATAACAACCCAGACAACAGCTCTTATTGTGGTCATATACACACATTGGTCTTTTCTGTAACAACCGCATGTTAGCTTACTTCATAAATGCTCACTAGAAATCATCCATCTAACTCCATGCTGCTCAATGGACAAATCATTACTTGCTTGGATGGAAAGGACAAAATCCATAGTGGGATCCATAGTGTACCCTGGAAGTGATTACAAGAATGATACTGACCCAGATGTCATGCTGTCATGCCCCACACACTAGGGGTGGTTGTCTGTGTGAATTAGAGTCTGCCCATGGGAAAAGCAGAATGGGACTCTGGAGACCAAGGCACTATTTAACACTGCCTTTCCAGTAAATTAGAAGAGAATATACTGATAAAATAATATAGCAAAAGCCGTTTGCACAACCATATTTTGAATCAAGGGCCTTTCCTGTAAAGCACAAAAGCCCTGCTGGAGCTATACCAATAAGGCAATGAGAGAGATACAGGGACTAAGAGCAGAGCCAACCTTAGGGAAAATGGGGCCCTGGGCAAAATTGTATTTTGGCTCTCCACCTTTGAGTTTAAGTATGTAGTAGTATTAGCAAAAGTTTCAGAAGTAAACCCAGGGGGGTGGGGAATGGAGCTGCTGGGCTGGATCAAGAGACTTGCTTCCCTGCAGACAGGCACTGCTGCTGCTGCTGTGTGGGATCAAGGTGGACAGACTGGATCAGACACCACCCTGCCCTCACAGGCCCAGCCTGAGCAGTGGCTGTAGGTGTGGGGTCAGCTGGCCTGGGCACTGTTCCTACTGCCTGAGGTGAGAATCAGACAGGACAGGGTCTGGTGTGGGGAGTGCTGCTGTGGGAGTGGGCTGCTTACACATGCATGTGTATTTCTGAGTCATGGGCACAGCCAGGACAAGGAGAGAGAGTAGATAATGCCTGGCATAATAACATGACTTAGAAAGACAGACTGATGTGCTCTATCCGTTGTATTATTGCTCTGAAACAGAAAGTGAACTAAATAAAAACATTTAATGATCCTATTCAGTTTCATATGGGCTATTATACCGTGCTCTTCACTGTAGTAGCTGACAAAGGAGGATGCTGTAATCTTAATGATTCTCTGGGGGCAGTTATATTCTCTGGGGCTAGCCATCATTCTTGGCTCTTTTTATGAGGAGTCTCAGCCTTGAAGACTATGCATGGCTCCTAATACACAAGCTGCAATTCAGCATAACCTTATCTCAGAAAGGCTAAGGACAGAAGTTACACTTAAACCAGCTTAAGTGATCAGAAATGGGTTTAAGCCTGTAACAAAACAGAAGTTCAGTGCACATAAACCAGTTTCAGAATGGCCAGAACTGGTTTAAGATAAACCTGGTTGAATGTAGCATCAGACTTAACTGATTGAGGTCAAACCAGTTTATGGAACTTCTGTCAGACCCCTTCCTGGTTTAAGTTAAATCGGAGTCCCCCAGCATCCCAGCATGCTTTTCATCCCTGGGCTGGGCTGCCCTCTAGCTGGAACAGGGCGGGGATGGAGCCAGAAACCAACCCAGCATGGCCCCCTGAGGCAAAGGGGCAGGGAGTGGGTTAATTCCCCTCTCCATCCCCTCTTGCACTGCGAGGCTGCAATCAGGGTCTTCCAGTCTCAGCTGCCACCTCTGACACTTGCCCCCAGCCAGGCAGACCCTGGCTGGGGTCCCCCATGGTGGGAGGGGAGAGAGTGGGGAATAAACCCCTTCCCTGCCCCCTTTACCTCAGGGTGCTGGCCAGTGTCTGGCCATGCCCCTGCTCCTGCCACTGGAGCAGCAAGGTGGGAGGGACCCTGACAGGGGCAGCAGCCCCTGTCATGGTGTTCTGGGGAGTGCAAGCCTCATCCCAGGTAGGGGGGGGGGCTGCCCTGGGGACAGGAGCAAAGGGGGCAGAGCTGCTGCAGACAGTGTAGGATACGCAGCAGCAGTGCTAGGGCAGTTTGGGTGGCTATGGCTCCCCCAAAATTTGGCTTCACTCCCACAGCCACCCCTTCAAGCCCCATCACTGCTGCTTGCCCCATGCAGGCTGCAGTAGCTCTGCTTGCCCCACTCCCCACCACAGAGCAACCCCCCCACCAGGAAGAGGCTTGTGCTCCCCAAGACACCATGACAGGGGCTGCTGCTCCTGTCAGGGTCTCTCTGCCATTGCTACTGTAGTGGCAGGGGTGGGAACATGGCCAGATGCCAGCTGGCATTGTCCCCTGACATGAAGCGGGCAGGGAGGAGGTTCATAGATTCATAGATTGTAAGGCTGGAAGGGACTTCAGAAGATCATTGGATCCAGCCTCCTGCACCTAGCTGGAAAGACAACTGGGGGTCAGGTGACCCCAGCAAGATCTAGTCTCCTCTTGAAGATTTCCAGGATAGGTGATTGCACCACCTCTGGAGGCAGGGACAATGCATAGGAGATGAATGTGGGTTCACGGGCACCTCCTGAGCATGGCGGTGCAGCCCCTGCAAAAAGGCACTGCTGACACTGTTGGTGGTGCCTGTGGTTGGTCGCCACTCACCACCCTGCTGTTGACACCACTGGCAGCATCTGCGGGCAGTCCACGATTGCTGCCGGCCACCAACCCTTGGTTGGCGCTCACCACTGACAGAGGCCAGTAGCCTCTGCAGGAGCTCCCAGGTTACCACTGTTGGGCTCCCACCTCTGCGCTCCTGCCACTGCCAGCACAGCGGTGTCCCCCCAGCCGCTGGGGGCACATGCCATTCATGTCTGGAGGAAGCTTATTCCACAGTCTGGACACCCTGACTGTGAAGAAGTTTTTCCTAACGTTGAGCCCGAATCCATCTTCCAGGAGTTTGTGGCCTTTACTCCTAGTTTTCCCCTTGGGTGCCGTGGTGAACAGTTGCTCACCGAACACTTGATGTACTCCCCTAGTGTAGTGGTAAGTTGCTACCAGGTCCCCACTCAGCCTTCTTTTCCTCAGGCTGAAGAGTCCCAGATCCCTCAGCCTTTCCTCGTATGGCTTGCCTTTTAAGACTCTCATCATATGGGTAGCTCTTCTTTGGACCTTGTCAAGCTTGTCCACATCCTTGTTAAAGTGTGGTGCCCAGAACTGAACACCGTACTCCAGCTGTGGTCTCACCACTGCTAAGTAAAGCAGAAGAATCACCTCCTTGGTTTTGCTGGAGATGCATTGATTGATGCATGCCAGAGTAATATTTGCCCTACTGGCTACAGCATCGCACTGCCAGCTCATATTCATACTGTGGTCTATTATTACCCCCAGGCCCTTTTCATTCGTGATGCTAGCTTCATTTGGGGTTTATTCCCCCCTCCCTGCTTCTCTCCCCAGGGGACCCCAGCCAGGGTTTGCCTGGCCAGTGGCAAGCAGCAGAGGTGGCAGCCAGGGCTGTCATATCCCGGCTATGGTCCCCCAGTGGGAGAGAGAACAGAGAGGGGAATAAACCCCTCCCTGTCCCGTTTGCTTTAGGGGACCATGACATCCAGCATCTGTCCATGCCCCCCCCCCCCCCCCCCCCCCGCCAAAGCAGCAAGGGGGGAGGGACCGTGACAGGGGCTACTGTGCCCCAGCCAGGCAGACTCCAGCTGGGGTTAGCAGGGAGAGGGAAAGGAAGGGGAAATAAACCCCCTTCTTCCCCCCTTCAACTTAGGGGGCATTCTGGGCTGGCATCTGGCCAGGGGCCGGGGCTTGGCCACACTCCTTCCTCCCCCATAGAAAAGCCTGGTAAGGGCTGCTTCCACCCTCCAGGCACACCCTGGCTGGGGTCCCTACAGGCCAGGTTCAGGGTTTAAACCCCTCCCCAATCATACTCAGGCCTGCTGGGGCCCGACTACCCACTCCCACCCTCCCCCCCTGCTCATTGCAAGCATGTACTTGCATTTCTGGAAGCAAAAGTGAATATCTATTCACTTGCTTGCCAGTTCAATTTACACAGTTAGACTAACCTGAAAAGATTGAATCAATTCAGGCTCAGGGTTTTTGAATCTCTGTACTTAGCCAAAAAGTTTAGTAACTTTGGTGTAAGAGTCATAGATTATGTTGAGCTGGAATGGTTGCAAACAGAATAGTAAAAGCACAACATAATCTCTTCCTGATAAAGGTGTGTTAGAGAAGCAAAGAAATGTATTCTCTAGTACATAAAAAATCAACTGTGTTTGAATAATAGCAAAGCTATGATACATACTGATCAATTAAGCGAAGCCAAAGTGAAGGTTGTCATTCATCAGCTGCTCACACAGCATCACTGTCTTTCTACAACCACAGGAGTTTAGATTAGCATCATGTTAACTGTGGATTACCTGATCTGCATCACAGCCCACTGGTTACTTACATGAGGAGAGGTGTGTTTCATTTAGTTTCTTTATCTTGGGAGTCCTTTTCTTTAAGGAAAATTAATGAATCTTTCATATTCAGTGAACCCAGGAGACCATAGAAATACCACTTTGAGCTAGGAAGAGAAGAGATATGCAGATTGGTAACAAGAAGATGAGGAAGAAACATCATGTGAGAGAAGTTAGGAATGGTGATCAGAGATTGAGAGAAGAAAAAAAAGAGATCAGAACACAAAAAATAGGAGGTCAACAAAAGAGAAGAGACATAAAGAACATAAGAAGTGCTCTACTGCATCAGACCACAGGTCCATGTAACCCAGTATCCAGTGGCAGAGTGGATGCTAAGGGGAAGAATATAAACACAGGGCCTAGAAAGTCCTAATTTGGAAGTGCAACCGTAATTATTATGCTTAGTATCCACTGACAGACCTACCCTGCATAAATTTGTCCAATTCTCTTATGAATTTGGTTGACTTATCAGCCTCTACAACATCTTGTGGTAATCAATTGCACAAGTTAATTGCATGCTGTGTGATTTCTTTTTTGTTTGTTTTAAACCTCCTCCTTAATAATTTCATTGTGTATTCCCTAGTTCTAATATCATGAGGAATGGTAACCAGTAAATTCCTATTTATTTTCTCTGTACTGTTTATGATATTCATACATAACCTGAAAAGTCCTAATCCATTTTGAAGCAAGTCCCAATTTGCTGGGACTCAAGGAGGAGCTACTCCTTTTTCATCTCCATGTTATAAATCCACGACAACATGAAATCCATGACATACTGTCTTCACTGATATCTTTCCAAAGCCTTGAGAGCCAGAAGGGCAAGAAATGAATAGGCATTGCTTTACGGAGAGAACAGAATATACAGCAACTAATAAGCTGAACTACAATTGAAGCAGGATGAAAATAGAAAGCTCGTTCTCCTGAACCATCTCCTGTCTTGAAAGCATGGTCTTTGAGAAGCCAACTATGGCTACCATATGGTTCATTATAGCAAAGGAGAAACCATGCTCAGGCATGTAGGAATCCTCCTGGCAGTGAAAGAAATAGGTAAGGGAGAACAGGAAGTGAAAATGGGATACAGTTAATGAATGCACTAGTCCTTTACCTCTGGATTCAATCAGAAGCATAATCAATTAAGTGCATTCTTATTCTAGTCCCTGTAGTGTATATCTGTCCATACCACAGCCAGTAATAACTAGTACAGGCCTGTTCATCATCATTACTTCTTGTACTATCATAGCTTCTAGAAACTGTAACCAGCCTTCCTTGGTACTACTCTTCAGACACAGGGGGCATGTCAACATGAGATGCTATGCCTTCATAGCACTGTGCTACAGTGACATAGTGTCAGTGGGCACAAACTGTGATGCCGCAGCTAAGTCACCTTACCATCACCTTACCAACACACTCCCTATAGCATTGCTACAGCAATGTAGTGGCTAAAAATAACTCTGCACTGCCAGCATGGCACAGAACAGGCTGTTACTGTGCCACCCTTTAATACTTCCAAAAGTACTCCCTTTTGGAAGTACTAAATGATGGTGCGGTAACAACAGTGGTGTAGGGGCATGTGTACACATGCCCAGTAAAGGCTAATCCCTACTTCAAGGAGCTGAAAAGCCAAAATAGACAGAAGAACATGTGGGAGAAAGGAAGCATTGGTACCCCCATTTTACAGGGGCTCAAGTACAGAGAAAGGAAACTTCAGGGGACTGGGGCTGCTCAGCAACTCTGTAAAATGGGGCCTCATGGGCTCATGGGAAATTTCAAGTTGGGCAACCAGCCTTAGCAGGTGCATTGAAAATGTAGCCAGAAGCTGATAGTCCCTGGTTACCAAAACAAACAGAGGAAAAAACCTCTCTCAAAATATATGAATAACTGAGTCTTAGCTGCACACCTGAATACTACTTTAAGCATCAATTATTTTAATTTAGCCATAGCCCTTTTTAGATTTCACAAAGAAATCAGATGTTCTATTGTGGTACAACTGTGATTTGGCTATGCTTACAACAAATCAGTATCAAATGCAAAGAACCAACCTGTTATATAGCCCTTTGCAGACTAAAATAGTTCAGAGTCTAATCAGGAATCTCACTGCAGGAAACAGGCCTTCCTACAACAGGAAGCGTAGGAGAGACTACTGGAGACAGCCGTCCAAAAGCAGTCAATTTGCCACAAAAGACAAAATGGCTGTACACTGGCAACTCCCATCACAGGAAATCTCTGAATTAAGCTCTCAATCTGCAAAGCAATTTAGTATGTCATCTGCTTCCTGGCAACAGATATTTGGAATCATTTTTATATTGCATTTTGACTCTGTCTCATAATCAAATTGAGAGCCTTGTCCTCTCCAGAGGCAAGAAAGCTGAGGTCAGAGACTTTTCTGAATTCTACCCAGAACAAATATTTCTAACCCCACTTCCCTCTCTGTTTTTATCATTTTATCATTTCTAATTTTGGGGTATGACACACTTATTTCTGCTCTGATTTGGGTCCAGGACTAATTGAGTCACTGACATAGTACCTGCAAAAGCTAATTGTAATTTCTATGAAACCATATATGAGTTTGAGAGAAGATAAAATTCACATTCTATAATGAGGGCAGAGAAAAGACGACAAATGCCCCTGTGATTCCTACTCAGAGAGTGTACCTAGACATGCAATTAATGCAATGCAACAAACTCTGGCACCATTTAAGCCATAGGAAACTGCTCCCAGATGCAGCATCTACATGTGCACCTGGGACAGCACCAATTTGAACTGGAGTAGAGCAGGTCCCCAGGCTGGGCTGACCAGGTGCAATTTACACCTGTGGTCAGCATCCGCACGTGCGTTTCAGTGCCATAAATTACCCCCTGACAGTACTATCTGATGACAGTGTTAATTCATTTACTGTTAATACCGCTGCAAGTATAGATGGTGACACTTTAATGTGGAGCTAATTAGTCTACTTAGCAGTAAAATACATGTGTAGATACAGGCAACCCCCACTTAATGCTGTTTCACTTAGCTCTATTTTGCTATAACGCTCATTTAAAATTGATACCCAATTTCACTTAGCGGTCATTGAGTTTCATTATAATGCTCAGTCACCATCTTGCGTCATTAAAAACATTTGCAGTCACCATCTTGAGTCATCAAATACTTTTGGTTTTGCTTAATGCTCATTTCAATTAATGCTCAATTTTTCAGGAACCAGTTAAGAGGGGTTGCCTGTACACCTAGAGAGGGCTAGAAAGTTTTCAGGACATTGAAGAGGGTCCTTTTCATGAGTCAAAGCTATTGCTTTAAAAAAACCAACTACTACCTTTAGGTACCTAATTTGAAACTTTAACCTGGGTACCTAATTTGAAATGGGAACTTTAGAAATAACCTGTTCTTCAAGGTTTCTCTAAGCTAGGCAACCAAAATTTGAGCTCCCAAAGTTACTAGTTATTTCTAAAGCAGTCAATTCTATGGGTTAAGAATTGCATTATTTGACTGAAAAGGTCAACTCCTGATAGTTAACATCTGTAGCAGTGGGAAATGCACTGATCTGTGTTCTGTTACCAATATCTCATCTCAGGCATGTGGTCTAAGTCATCAACACCAGAAACATACTCTAGTTACCCATTGTACCAAGGACAAATGAGCAATCAGACCCAGAGGCATAGCAATCTCCAAGTTCAAATGCAAAAGAGACAGTAAGGAACAATAGCACAATTAAGAGGGGGAGATATTGCTTTTTGAGGTGAAGGGTGCAAAAATAGCCATGACTGCAGCTGACAACTCATTGTACAGCACAAGAATCAACATTGCTCCATGTGCTGCCAATTCCCTGGGCACCGAGTTACCATGTTACACCTCTCATAAGGAATCCATTATACTCCAAATCACAAAAGAGAAAGAGCTGACATACTCACATCAGCCCACCGAAGTCAAATGAAGCAACTGAAATACAGGCAGGGGAGAAACCATTCATGATAGGCAGGTTTGAGAGCAGAGCCACAAAGCAGGGCTACCAATGATTCATGGCTGACTCCCAGGTGAACAGGCAGGGGAAGCACAGGAAACCCTTCCAGCCCCTGTGCATTCGGCACATTAAAGAAACAGTCAAGTCCCTAAACAAATAATTCCTTTCTCCTAAACTGTACATTTTTTACTGTTACTAATTGTTCAGCTTCTGTGTGTGTGTGTAGAACCAGCAGAGTGTTTGCAATCTGAGGTGGTGAGGATTCACCATTCATCAAATGCAAGTGTTCATTCACCTAAATCACGGGATGTTGTTTCTGTTACTTCAAAACTTTCACCAAACTTTGTAAAAGCAGAGTGCCTGAAGAAATTACTGGGGCTTTGACTTTCTCAAGAGAAAGATGGGCTGGGAGTTACAGAGTGGTAGAACAAGACAGGAAAGCAGATAAGAAAGTCAAGACAGTTTTAACCATCTCTGTCCAAAATCTTCTCTTGCAAAAGAAAAAGCAGCATATTTGGCTACACTTACGTGGATCCCAGATTTTTAAATAATTTAGCTCCTTCTTAACTGAGACAAAGAGGAAGATGTAGCCAGCTTAAATCAATATTCTTGTCATTGTATCATAAGGTAATTGAGTTTGCATTCTGAGGTTTCCATCAATGAAGGACTGTCTTGGAGCACATATGCCAGAAAATTCATTATCCTCACCATGACCCAAGAGAATTCCTGAAACCCGGAAGATCTGGAAACTGCAGCTTCCTTCCAAAGATTATCAGACCTGTTCTCATTGAGAGGGCTTTCAGATTTGATAAATTATTTGAGAGAGATTGCTGAAAAGACAGGGTATCTAGATACAAAAATATATTTTAATCCTACAAAATGTTTGGATTTTCATGTTTTGATCAAAAAAGCCAATCTATTTCTTATTTTAGGCAATCTCAACCTACCCTAAGGATGACACTGATGCTTTGGGTGGGTAAAAGGGGGGTGGGGAGGGGAGACTGGCCAGCCATATTAAGTTTTCATCTCACATAGAAAAAGAGACATCCAAAGAAATTCTGATCTCTTGCAAAATGAGATGAGACGAGATTGCAAGATTCATGATCCAATTTTAGCATGAGCATCATATATTTTGATACATACAAACAGTAAATAAATAAATATATTTCAAATATGATTTGTTAATATGGACCATATGTGATATGAAGTCTGTTCTAAATTTTTACAAGACACAATCAGCCTGTCTTTGATTAGTAATTTCCTTAAGCCTTTTTTCTTGGTTATCTATGTCCTATTCTTCCCTTTATTTTTTGTAAGGTTATTAATTTTTCCTTTGACAAAGAACAGTCTCAGATAGCCACAAGCTTTAAACATTCGACCAAGTGTCTGTCTTCCTTGGCCATAAACTGAAGCTGTTTTCAGCCAACCTCACTGAAGCTGAAGAACTGTAAGATCAGAATTGCCTAGCACTGCTACAGAAGAAAAAGGATGGACATTTGTGGAACTGAAAAAATTAACTGAACTTCCATGCCCTCTCAGCATGTGATAGTTGTTTCCTAGGTGAGTAGACAAGAATGGATCAGGATGAAGGATAAACAGAAGACAAGGGATTTAAGAAGAAAAAACTAAAAACCTTTGAGGTCTGAGCATAAATGATCAATTAAAGATGCAGTTTGTCTAATTGTTCCTGCTATACTTTCCTTTGGTTTTTTCCCTTTATATGTTTGCCTTTCTTTCATAGAATCATAGAAAATCATGGTTGGAAAGGACCTCAGGAGATAATCTAGTCAAGCCCACTGCTCAAAGCAGGACCATCCCCAACTCAATAATCCCAGCCAAAGCTTTGTCTAGCCAAATCTTAAAAACCTCCAATGATAGAGCTTCCACCACTTCTCTGAGTAACCTGTTCCAGTGTTTTACTACCCTGCTAGAAAAAAAAGTCTTCCTAATATTTAACCTAAACTTCCCTTACTGCAACTTGAGATTATTGCTCCTTGTTCTGTCATCTGCCACCACTGAGAACAGCGCAGCTGCATCCTCTTCTGAACCCCACTTCAGGTAGTTGAAGGCTACTAGTAAGTCCCCTCTCAGTCTCCTCTTCTCTAGACTAAATAAGCCCAGTTCCCTCAGCCTCTCCTCATAAGTCATGTGCCCCAGCTCCCTCATCATTTTTGTTGCCCTCCACTGGACTCTCTCCAATTTATCCACATCCTTTCTGTAGTGGAGTGCCCAGTACTAAACACAGTACTCCAGATGTGGCCTAACCAGTGCTGAATAGAGGGGAATAATCACTTCCCTGGACCTGCTGGCAACGCTCCTACCAATGCAGCCCAGTATGCCATTAGCCTTCTTGGCAACAAGGGCACACTGATGGCTCATATTCAGTTAATTGTCCACTGTGACCTCCACGTCCTTTTTTGTAGAGCTGCTACCCAGCCAGTCAGTCCCAAGCCTGTACCGGTGCATGGGATTGATCCATCATAAGTGCAGGACTTTGCACTTGTCCTTGTTGAAACTCATGAGATTTCTTTTGGCCCAATCCTCCAATTTGTTTAGGTCACTCTGAATCCTAGCCTTACCCTCCAGCATATCTACTACCCTCCCCCCAGCTTGGTATCATCTGCAAATTTGCTGAGGGTGCACTCTCTGCCATCTTCCAGGTCATGTATGAAAACATTGAACAAAATTGGCCCCAAGACCAACCCCAGGGACACTCCACTTGATACTGGATGCCAACTAGACATCGAGACATTGTTTACTACCCTCTGAGCCAAATGCTCCAGCCAGTTTTCTATCCACTTTAGAATCAATTCATCCAGCCCATCCTTCCTTAGCTTGCCTGTGAGAATGTTGTGGGAAACCATATCAAAAGCCTTGCTAAAATCAAAGTACACCACATCCACCAATCTCCCAAATCCACAGAGCCAGTCACCTCGTCATAGAAGGCAATCAGGTTGGTCAGGCATGTCTTGCCCTTGGTGAATCCATGCTGACTGTTCCTAATCACCTTTTTCTGCTCCAAGTGCTTAGAAATGGATCCCTTGAGGATCTGCTCCATGATTTTTCCAGGGACTCGTAAGGATGACTGGTCTGTAGTTCCCTGGATCTCTGTTTTCCCTTTCTTAAATATGGTCACTCTGTTTGCCCTTTTCCTTAATTTTTTCTCCCAGAACTAAATGATTTAATGTAGGAAAGTTACTCTAATTAGATCACAAAAGGATGACATGCCCGAGTTTTCAATTTCTCTGAGGGGTAGATCTATACAGATATGTAGCAATCACATGCTACATGCCTATATCCAAAATTTAGAACCTCAGTATCCCATTTCAGAGGTCATCTAACAGAAGTAGAGTAATTTTTCAGGACTCAATTTAATCTTCAGGCAGACTTACAATTTTCACAAATGTACTGATTAGGCTTTCCATTTTAGCTTGTCTCATTCAGAGTAGAGAAGGATTTAAACCAAGTTCACAGAAGCAAGTCCCAAAACATCCCTGGGATATAAGTTAATGTCCAGTTTCAATATATAACCTGCCTATAGGTTGAGTTCCTCATTACAGGACACAAAATTTGAAAAAGTTCTGATGTTGAAGCAAATCTGATTTTAGTATCTTAGGAACATGTCTATTTAGAAGGGAGAACTGAAAATAAGTACAAAAAGTTCATTAGCTATGTGCGTGTTGTGCTAAATCTCTCTCTCAGAAAATTTAGCATGGAAACCAGAGGGTAAAGCTAATGAATTCAAATGTAGGGTGCATGGCAACAGGTGAGCAGGGAACCACGGGTGGAATGCCTGCAGCACCAGCTTACAGCACTGAGGTACACTTCCCTCAAAGAATAAAATATAACAACCATGTGCAGACCCCTCCCCTCCCACCCAACTGAGAAAGAGGGAGAGAAACTTTAACCTAATGTCAATACTTTTCCTTTACTCCTGTCCAATGGTTTGTATTTTTCATTTTCTAGGGAAGAAAAAGGCAAAGAAGGTCAATATAGTGGCCAAAAGGAAATTAACAGTAATGCTAAATGTGTATAAATATTGCAATTCACATATACATTATGAAGCTCTTGCGTATCTTTTATATAAAAGCAACAGATCAGGTTTTAATGACAACAGTCAGTAACAGCTCTACAAATGAAGAGCACAGGGCCAGGCTACATCCATATTTTTTGTATTTTGTTTGGGGGGGTTGTTTGTTTTTTAAAGAGACGTATAGCCAACCATTTAAAAGTGTTCAGCACCCAAAAGCTCCCCTTAGTTTCAATGGCTGCTGCTCAGATATGAGGGTTTTTTGAAAATCTGACCAATATTCAATTATAGAGAAAATTTCAAATGTACAAACAGCAGTTTGATACCATCCACTAAAAAGGGCTTAATGATAGCAGCAGGGCACCTACTTGCTTTTGAAACTCTCCATGTAAGTTATCATCATTAAAACACAGCTGACTTCAGTAAAGTAAATCACTGGTCTAAATGGCCTCAGAATTTGGTATTAACATGTCCTTAAATTCTTTCTATATTTCCTGTAAGTAAATTTCTAAGTTTTCTCTTGTATTCAAACCAGTTCTTCTTCTTACACATCAATGAATTTGTATACAATTTTTAAACATCTTACCAATTTTCATTTATTTTTTACCACAGCATTTACTATTAGCAAGAACTTTTCTGTGGTCTATTTCTGGCTCTCTCAAAAAAACATGTACTAACAGAAAGACTGCTATGTCACTCGAGTTATTGCTGCCTAATTTATGTATTCATCTTTTGGCCTCTCCCTACTAGGAACATACACAGGCCATTGCCCTAGCATATGGGCTAAGTTTCTGTTCTCCTCCCTGCAGTTCCAGTTCGGTGAATATTCTAATGGTTGAAGGAGAAAGTGTTTTCTGCCTAATACCTATTTCAAGATGAAAAGCACTTCCATGGTTCCTCTTCTCATTGGAAAGTCCCTTGTGCATCAGTTGTCATATCTGCATCATGACCTTGTGTCATATCTGTGTACATTCAAAAAGGTTTCAAAACAGTTCTCTCTTTATAATGATGACATTTACTGATAAAACTTCCTTTTGAAGCAGAGTCCCTGGGACTTGTTAGCTAGAGAGTATGCAAGGAAGAGAAGCAAAACCATGAGGGCAAGGGCAGCACACTAGTAACTGGGAGGATAGTGTACTGTAGAGGTGAGCACATGGATCTGGGAGTTAAAGTTGGGGTTGGAATTGCACTTGAATGGCCCCCATGACCCATCAACATATTTTGTTGCAAGACACACTTTTGCGTGACATATCCTCTTTAAACCTAGTATCTCTAGACAAAAGGATGGGAACTTTGGTCTTCCCTCCCAAAAAAACTGTTGCTTAAAAAGAAGGAAACGGGATTTTTTTTTAAAGTGTTTCTCTAATTTGTGGTTGGCAGTGTCTGTACTCTATTTGGTTTCTACTCTGATGGCTTCTGCCAAACACAGAATCAGACGGGTTCCCTGAGCCTTATTTCATATACAGGTAAGAAAGGAACTAATAGGTGATATCACCAGCCAGGATTTGGCTTCGACCATGGTATGTTGTTCCAAGAAGGAGGATTGCAAGGAAGAGATGGGATCCACCTGACAAAGAGAGGGAAGAGCATCTTTGCATACAGGTTCACTACCTAGTGAGGAGGGCTTTCAACTAGGTTCTCTGGGGGATGGAGATCAAAGCCATGAGGTAAATGGGAAAGTGGGAGACCTGGAGAAAGAAGGCAGAGGGGGCAACAGGGGAGGCCTCCTCATTCTTATTCAGAAAGTAGGGCAATTGTCTAGTTACCTCAGGTGTCTACATGAACACATGGATCCTAGGAAACAAGCAGGAAGAACTGGAAGTCCTCACACAGTCAAGGAACTCTGACATGATTGGAATAACAGAAACTTGGTGGAATAGCTCATATGACTGAAGCACTCTCATGGCTGGCTACAAACTGTTCAGAGAGGACAGGCAGGGGAGAAGAGGAGGAGGAGTTGCACTCTACATAGAGGTATCTGATTGCTCAGAGCTCCATTATGGAACTGGAAATAGGCCTGTTGAAAGTCTCTGGGTTAAGGTTATAGAGGAGAGTATGACAGGCCCTCACCCTGCCACCGGGGGGTGGGGGTAGACTGTTCCCTGATCCTACTCATCAGCTATGACTCTGGTTGTTTTCTGTACCTCTCTGATGTTGCTCAATGGTCTTTACTGGGTCCAGAACACCTCCCTTAATGCATCTTCTGTGGGGCTCCTCCTTTCCTACACCCCACCCCTTTCCACTCAGGTATTATTGTAGCTCTCAGGCTGCATCTTGATGTTATCACAGGTGGCTTGATGTACAGATGGGATGATACTCTAGGGTCAGTCATAGAATCATAGAAGTAGGGTCGGAAGGGACCTTGTAGATCTTCAAGTCCGACCCCCTGCCTGGGCAGGAGGAAAACTGGGCTCAATTGACCCCAGTCAGGTAGGCATCAAGCTGCTTCTTAAAGCCCCCCAGGGTACGAGCCAGCACCACTTCCCTAGGAAGTTGGTTCCAGATCCTAGCCGCCCTAACTGTGAAGTAGTTCTTACTGACGTCTAATCTAAACTTACTCTCCAACAATTTGTGGCCGTTATTCCTTGTTATCCCGGGGGGGCGCTAGGGGAAACAAGGTCTCCCCCAACCCCTTCTGTTCCCCCCTAGTGAGTTTATAGACAGTCACCAGGTCCCCCCTCAGCCTTCTCTTGTGAAGGCTGAACAGGTTCAGGTCCCATAGCTTCTCATTGTAGGGTCTGCCCTGCTGTCCCCGGATCATGTGGGTGGCCCTCCTCTGGACCCTCTCAATGTTGTCCACATCTCTCTTGAAGTGGGGTGCCCAGAATTGGACACAGTACTCCAGCTGCGGCCTGACCAGTGTCGTGTAGAGGGGGAGGATCACCTCCTTGGCCCTACTTGAGATGCACCTGTGGATGCACGATAGGGTCCGGTTAGCCCTGCTGACCATGACCTCGCATTGTCGGCCCATGTTTATCTTGGAGTCAATGATGACTCCAAGATCCCGTTCTGCCTCCGTGCTCTTGAGAAGGGAATTTCCCATCTTATAAGTGTGCTGCTGGTTACTACTGCCCAAGTGCAGCACCCTGCACTTGTCAGCATTGAAACGCATCCTGTTTTTGTTAGCCCACCCCTGCAACCTAAAAATGTGTACCCTTTATTTTTTATTGTTATAATTACTGTCATGGAGTTTTAAAATTAAAAGCTTTACCCATTCCTAGGTATTCCTGCAGCCATGAAAGATATACTTTGACCAAACTCCAGGAAGTTACACTTTCTAACATTTTTGCTCTAAGCCTCAGTTAAGACATTGTATTTTGGAAGTGGCAACAGTGTACAAAAATACAGCAAGCCCTGCTATGAAAGGAATTAGTTTGACAACTAGCACAACGTATAAGGATGCCATTCTGGCAGGAACTGAAATTGGTTATGCAATACATACCAGGCCAGGTGAGTTCAAAGCACAGTTTTACCCCTCCTTGACTCTGTGAAGAGAAGTCTGACGCAGCATGTTATCACAACACAGCTGATTTGTATTTAGTTTCCTTTGTTCCTTGAAACAAGTATTCTGTTTCTTACAGAATGATAAGGTTTGTTACAGTAGGAGCTACCAACCTGAATATAAATAATACCAGTCACATGATTTTTTTTTTGTATTTTTTTTTTAACAATATTGCTAAATCATTTTGAAATGAGCACTGTAAGTTCTCTATTCATTTCAATAGGGTTTTGGCTATTAAACATAAAAAATGGAAAATAAGAACAATGAGAAAAGGAAAGGCTGCCCAAAATATTCAGAAAGCTGAAATCAGATAAAACAGGCACTGTTATTCTCACAGTATCTTTTGAACACAATATAAATTATTCTAATCAAAAGACAATGGTCCAGATCCTCAAATGATGTAAATTGGCAACACTCCTGCTGCATAGCTGATGATTATTTTATGTCACCCTGCCTTTTGGCAGAAAATCCCACTTGTAAGTAAACATTTCATTCCATCCCAACTCCAGGAGTTTTCCCTTCATTCAGAAGTGTAAAACTGTCCCAAAAAATAGCCAAAAATTCAATAAATTGACTGTTAAGATTTGATCATTCAAACAAAAATAGGACTGGGAAGCCTTTATCTGTACACACCTGAAGATCAATTCCACATAAATATCCCTAGTTCAGACAATCCTACTTGTTGAATATATTGTGAGAAACTCTTCTTCTCAGTTATGGTCCAAGCTAATATTAATTAAAGTAAATGGGACTTGATTCCATTGCCTCTAGTGGGCATCAGCTGAAGGTCTGACTGGCAAAAATTTAAGGTACCTTAAATAACCTTTTGTGTGGAACACACATCTAATAGGGGTGTGCGAAGTGGGCCCTATTTGATTCAGATTCAGATTCCAATTTGGCCTGAATCAGGGACAGTGATTCAATTTGTTGATTCAGATCACTTGCCCTGATTCAATTAGGCTGAATCTGAATCTGAAGATTTGATGCTGATTCGGAGAATCAGCAATTCAGACATAGACACAGCTTTAAAAGTTTTTTCTACATACCTTGAGGTACCAGCACAACTTGTGAACGCTGCAATGCTGGGGTGGATGGATCATCCCACAGGAGTTTGGGGGCCCCCCCGCATACTCAGTGGTGAACCTGGAAGCGGACCAGAAGTACTCCTTGTCCAGTTCCAGGTCCACTGGGGAGCACACTGGGGGGGCCCATGCTCCCCTGGCTTGGTGATCAGCCATGGGGGGATCCTGGGTGCCTCCCCAGATCCAAGAGGGACCAGTCACCAAGCCAGGGGGGGCATGGGGAGGCCCCCCAGAGCACTCCCCAGCAGACCCGGAAGTGAACCAGAAGTGATTCTGGTCCACTTCTGGGTCTGCTGCCGAGCATGCTGGGAGCCCCCCATGCTTCTGTGGAACACTCCATGAACCCCAGTATTCATGAGCCCCCTGCTACCTAAAGGTATGTAGAAAAAACACTTAAAGCTGTATCTATGTCCGAATCACTGAATCTTTCTGAATCTCTCCAAATCGATTTGGAAGGTTCCAATTCAATTCAGGGAGATTCAAGGGTCCTCTGATTTGATTTAGATTCAGAGATTTGGCCACCGAATCAGGCCAAATCTTCACTGAATCCAATTAGGGACTGAAGCGTCGCACAGACATAACATCTAATGTATGAATCTAATAAAAACTTGATTTTGTACTAATTACTGTGGCAATCTAACACATCCTCCAATAGTCTAGCCCTTATTTTGGTCTTTCTTAAAGTAGCTTTTGTACTGTGGCTTGTCCCCTAAAAATGTCAATTCTTTTATTTCAAGGGCTAGGGACAGAAGTTACACATAAACTTGTATAAGTGACTGGAAACCAGTTCAAATCTGTAACACAACAGAAATTCAGTGCACATAAACTACTTTCAAAATGGCCGAAATTGGTTTAAAATAAACTTGGATGCATGTCATATCAGACTTAACTGATTTAAATTAAGCCAGTTTGTTGAACTTCTGTCCCAGATCACCTCCACATTCAAGTTAACTCACAGTCCCCCGGCATCCCAGGACTCTCTGCACCTCCCCTGCAAGCCCCTACAGCCAGGTGGACAGACTAGCCTTGACCCAAGCTTTCTGCTCCAGCTGAGGAGGGAGGCATGCTCTAGCACCCCCCATCCCACCTCCTGGCCTCTGGGCTGGTCCACTGCAGGCATGTGGCTGCATTCAGAAATTATTATGATCTCATAGCAATAATGGAGACATGGTGGGACTCCACCTATGACTGGACTACAGGTATAGATGGCTATATTTTGTACAGGAAAGAAAGGGTAGGGTTGTAGCTCTCTATGTGAAGGAGCAGTATACTTCCCTACAAGTGGAGATTGGCACCCAAGGAGGGTGACTTGAGACTCTGGGTTAAAATACAAGGGGAACATGGTGAAGGGGATATAATGGTAGGAGCGTGCTACAGACCTCCAAATCAGAAGCAAGAGCTTGACCATGAATTCACTAGGGACCTGGATGAGGTTGCATGCTCTTGGTGCATGGTTGTCATGGGAGACTTCAACTACCCTGACATCTCATGGGAAGAGCACTCAGCCAAATCCGATCAGTCACAAAGCTTCCTCTCATGCATGGAAGAGTTCTACCTGTCTCAAGAAGCTGACGGGCTGACAAGAGGTAAGGTGCTGCTGGACCTGGTACTGGCCAAAGGGGGTGATCTATTCAGCGACCTAAGAATTGAAGGGAAGCTGGGAGACAGTGACCACGAGTTGATCACTTTCACTATCCATCTCAAAGCTGCCAAGTCAGTCATCAATGCAGAAGTCCTTGACTTTCAGAAAGCTGACTTTCACAAGCTCAGGAGGCTAGTTGTTGAGGCCCTGAGAGCCCATGATCTGACAGGGAGAGGAGTCCACAATGAGTGGTTACTCCTTAAGGAAGTGATCCTTGAAGCACAAGGGAAGTCCATTCCAGCCCATAGGAAAGGTTGTAAAAGGGCTTGGCAACCCCCTTGGCTCAATAGGAAACTAATGAACCTCCTGTGTCTAAAAAGAGAGGCTTATAAAGGATGGAAGATGGGAAACACCACTAAGGAGGACTATTCAGTACTGGTCCACACCTGTAGGGAGCGAACTAGGAAAACCAAGGCTGTAACCAAACTCCAACTCGCTACATGAATCAAGGAGAATAACAAGTCTTTCTTCAGATATGTGGGAAGTTTGAAAAAAAAAAACTAGGGGTAACACTGGACCCCTGCTAAACCAAAAGGGGCAGCTGATAACCGACACCCAGGAAAAAGCCAATCTCCTTAATGATTACTTTGCATCAGTCTTTCACCAGCCCAAAAGGACCACCCTGCCTGACAAGATGCAGGATTACCAAGGGGAAGGGTGAACATACGCGCATCATTGGCATAGATTTTGTGAGGGAACACCTTGAGAAGCTGGACATCCACACATCAGCTGGTCTGGATGGATTGCACCAAAGAGTGCTAAAGGAACTGGCTGACATCATAGAGCGGCCAATGGCAAAGATATCTGAGAATTCGTGATGCTTGGGCAAGGTACCTGAAGACTGCAAGAGGACCAATGTAGTGCCTATGTTCAAGAAAGGGTGGAAGGAAGATCCAGGAACCTGAAAAGATCTCTGGAAAAATCTTGGAAAATATCATCAAAGAAACCATTAACAAGAGGCTAATGGAAGACAACATTCTGAGGGATAGCCAACATGGCTTTGTTGTGGGTAGGTCTTGCTTGAGCAATCTCATTTTCTTCTATGACCAGGTGACACATCACCTGGACAAAGGAGAAGAGGTTGATAGCATATATTTGGACTTCAAAAAAGCCTTTGACCTAGTGTCCCATGATATCCTCATGGCAAAATTGGGGAACTGCAGCCTCAAAAACCTTACTGTCCAATGGCTGGGGAACTGACTCCAAAGTCAGACCCAGAGGGTGCTTCCAGACAAGCGCACATGTGCCTCTTGCCCTGCGTGCCGCGTCGGGTCCTCCTGGGTGGCACGAGCAGCCCCAGGGCCGGCAGGACCCAGCTTGGCTTCACGCAGTCCCCATGTGCTAAGCCAGGTCCTGCCACTATAGGAAGGGCCTGGCTGGGTGGCGCGGCACACAGGTACCACATGCCACACTGGGTCTTGTCACCGTGGGCCGGGCCTCAGGGCTGGCTCCTGCCTCTGCCCCCTGTGCCTGCGGGGTGGGGTGAGGACCTGGCCCAGCCCCATGTGGCTCGCTAGTCCAGCTTTGCACTGGAGTGGATCACAGGGCTCCAGGAGGTGCAGCTCCTGTACGCGCCTCCTGGAGCCGTGCAACCTGCTCCAGTCCAAAGCCAGACTAGTGAGCTGCAGGGATCTGGGCCAGGTCCTCACCCCCCGCAGCCCTGGGGACATCTCCCCTGCTGCCCAGCAGAGTAGCCCCAAGAGCAGCAGGACACAGCTGGGCCCCACATGTGGGGACCATGCGCCATGCCAGGTCCTGTCACCATAGGCCCAGCCTGGCTGGGCTGCAGAGGGGCCCCAGGACCCAGCTGGGCCTGGCACACAGTCCCCACATGCTGCGTCAGGTCCTGTCATCATGGGCCCAGCCCGGCTGGGCTGCAGCGGGGTCCCAGGACCTGACTGGGCCTGGCATGTGGACCCTGCATGCAACATCAGGTCCTGCTGCCACAAGACCAGCCCAGCTGGGTGGCAGGAACAGCCCCAGAGCTGGCAGGACCTGCCTGGGCTCAGTGCATGGTCCCTCCACTGTTGCTGTTAAAAGTTAGTTACAGGCCCTGGGCAGGGGGAGTGTGGTCACATTTGAAGATAAGCTGGTGATCCAGACTGACCTCAACAGGCTCACAAGGTGGGAGGATGGAAACCTGATGGTATTCAACATGGACAAATGCAAGATGCTTCACCTCCGGAGAAAAAAACAGTATCATACATATCGGCTCAGCAGTGCTACACTTGCTAGCACCATGACTGAAAGAGACTTGGGGGTCATGATTGACCACAAGATGAACATGAGCCACCAATGCAATACCACAGCTAGCAAAACAAACAAAACTCTGGCTTGCATCTACCAATAGACCTCAAGCAAGACCCAGGAAGTCATCCTCCCACTGTACTCAGCCTTGGTGAGGCCGCAGCTGGTGTACTGCATCCAATTCTGGGCTCCGCAATTCAGAAAGGATGTGGATAAGCTTGAAAGAGTCCAGAGGAGAGCCATGAGCCTGATCAGAGGGCAAGAGAGCAGGCTTTGTGAAGAGAGGCCGAGAGCCATGGGACTCCGGCCAGGTCCTGGAGGACTGGAAAAGGGCCAATGTGGTCCCCATTTTCAAGAAGGGGAGGAAGGAGGACCCAGGCAGCTATAGGCCAGTCAGTCTCACCTCCATCCTTGGCAAAGTCTTTGAAAAAATTATCAAGGCTCACATTTG
>NW_005842879.1:492383-501524 GCF_000455745.1 Alligator sinensis
ATGAGATTGGTGATCAGCAGCAGCCAGGGATGGGGCTTGATGTGGGGGAGCTTCAGGATTGCAAAGCAGTGTTGGTTCCAAACTGACAGAGAGAAGATTTAGGCTAGATATTGGTCACAAACTCACATAGAGCAGATTTAGGCTAGATATCAGGGAAAACTTCTTCATGGTAAGGGTGGTCAAAATTTGAAATGGGCTTCCAAGGGAGGTGGTGCTTTCCTCTACCTTGCGGGTCTTTAAAAGAAGGCTGGATAGGCATCTGGCTGGGGTCATCTAACCCCAGCTCTCTTTCCTGCCTACGCAGGGGGTCGGACTCAATGATCTATTGAGGTCCCTTCCAATCCTAACATCTATGAATCTATGAATCTTCAGCCTGGAGAAGCATAGGCTCAGGGGTGACTTGGTGGCAGCCTATAAGTAAATAAGGGGTGTGCGTCAGGAACTGGGAGAATTCACCAGGGCACCCCAAGGGAAGACAAGGTCCAATGACCAGCCTGGGAGACTGTTTTAGGCTGGATAAAGGAAAAAACTTCTTTACTGTCCATGTCCCCAGGGCCTGGAATAGACTCCCCTCAGAGGTGGTGCAAACACCTACTCTGGACACTTTCAAGAAACATTTAGATGCCTATCTTTCTGGGATCCTTTGACTTCTTGCCCCTCAGGCAGGGGCTTGACCTGATGATCCAGTGAGGCCCTAATGTCTATGAAATCTATGAAATTCAAAAGTGAATGTCTCTTCACTTGCTTATTGGTTCAATCTACACAGCTTAGAAACTAACCTGCGAAGACTGAATTGATTCAGCATTGGGCTTTTTGACTGTATTTAGCCAAGGTGAGTCATTGTTATTAAATCTATGCTCAGAAGCCACTCCATATATAGAAAAAAATCTAAAGTGAATAATGAAAGTGCACATTGAATACAAGTATTAAATATATGCAGCATGTTCTTAGGTTACAATCTCTACAGCATTTTTTAATACTGCAGATGACACTATACTTCTGTCACTATTTATAGCCATCTAAGTCCATCATTTTCCTCTTGGACTTTGGGGTTTCTCTTTCAAATGTAAACAGAGCTTCCTCCCCAGTTTTGTTTATGTGTCTGCCTATCAAGCCAGCGCCAGCAGCTGTCTCTTCGTTCTGCTGCTGCTGCTCCCTCATCCTGTTTATAGGTCAATGAAGAGTGCCATTTCTGCAGCATTACCAAGTACAACTTCCCGCAGCAATCAGGATGTTTTGGCGACATTAACCTGAGCAGCCTCACTGGAGCCTAATATCCATCCTTTGTACTCGTTTTGCAGAGAGCACTATTTCACATTTCTGAGAAGCCCAAGTCTTCCCAGCTGGTCCCTCCATAAATACATAGCTGGTACATGCCCATTGTTTTATCCAGTTCAAAATCTGCAGATTTTAGAAACACTCCTCTCAGTTAAATCCAAAAGGTGTGAAGCCTTATAATGAACATCATTCTTGCCAGACACAGAATTATAAGAAAGGGGCCACTGGCTGCTCTCAGACAGAGTTGCAAGCATGATGCTGACAGCACAATTCACCCCACTGTTCTATCCACAACACGTCACAGTTTCCCAGTGATTGTCTTTTGTTTGGTCCATCTCCCCCAGCAGCGTGTTTACTCTATGGCCAGGCATCACGGCATGGATACTGCAACAGCTGAACTCCTCAACCCATGTTTACTGCAATGGTAGCTGTGGAGTTTCATTACTTCACAGACACAAGCTCTGCCTTGTGTCCCTTCCCCTCCCTTCCCCTATGTTGTATATCCCGAGGCCTGACTCCTGTTTGCACTAATATGATTGTGCAAAACTGTCTATCCAAAAAGGCCTTAAAGTGGGTATAAAACAGTGGCGGACAGGTGAAAATCCAATCCCTGCACAGTCAATGGGTGTTTTGCCAAAGACTTCAATAAAGCAAGTTTATCACTTGGGGAAGGCCCCTTTTTACTACCAGAGCAGTCTAAAGGGGCCAAAATGTCAAAAACTATCAAAATGTACCAAAGCTGTCAAAATGAGAATAAGGTTCAAAATTATTGTTTCTTTTTATTTTTTAAAGTGGGGGGGAACACAACAATACAGGTTTCCCTCGCTTTATGCTGTACATGTGTTCCTGAAAAACAGCGCACAACTTGAATTCACATAAAGGGAACCCACTTTACAATGTAACAAATAGGGATACGTTTCAAGACCTCAACTGTACTGGCCCCCAGACCTATTTCTACCACTTTTACAAGACAGTTTTGGTACTCACCAACAGTAGACAGTGCACACAAGCACTGGGCGGTGGTGAATGTTACCATAATGGGGATGGCAACTACAGAAACACGTGTCACAGACAATGAGTGAGGAGCACAGATCCACACAGGAGACTATATTTTGGTGCGCATCACTCCCACAATGCACTGCACAAAGCAGCTGACTGCGGGCTTCCACTACACCAATCACATAAGAGTGAATTTACCTCACATATAACCAATTTTTGGTATAAAAAGGGTCATCTCATAAGAGCGAATTCGCACATGCAGAACCTGCATAAAGTGAGGGAGGCCTGTATTGTAGTAATTTATTTCTGCCCTGTTGCATTCTTTCGTACTCCTTAGAAGTACACAAATTTCTCTTTCTTAGTCTAGTTAGGGAAGGGTAAAGTGGGGTTGGACGTCATTAATACAGTATATTTTTTTTTACACATTTACCACAACTGCATGCAAAAAGAAAAACAGGTCAATGTCATGTGAACATACCTCATAAGGATGAAGGTAGATCAGCCACTGAACATAGAGCCAGTTGCTGAAATGGAGCCAGTAAAACAATCCCAAAACAAAATCAGGTTAAGTCCCCTCAGCACTGCAACTTTTTTTTTTCCTCCAAGCCAGCCAAGCTGAAGATTAATTGATCTGGAACCTCTAAGGAACAATAAACCCTTGTGCTTTTCAAAATCCATAGAAATTAAAGTACAGCACTTGAAGAACATACCTCTTACAGTAACAAACGCAAAGTAAGAGAATTGTTCATGAAACCAAAGCATTTTGCGTCTTGTATACCTAGAGAGCTGCCGCAGTCACAGAAATTGGCCACCTCAGCAGTAATTAATCATCATGCAGACTTTACAATCCCCATCAGTTTATACCCAGGATCCAGACTGCTTGCAAAGACCACCACCAATAACAGTCGCAACTTAACCTGCACTAGTGCACTGAGTTGTACTCTTAACCTTTCAGGGCCCATGAATGTGTCTTTTGTTAAAGCTAGTCATCAGGTTGTAAATGACATGTAATAAAGAAAAAAATAACAAATAAAATTGTGCGATGGCTATTGATAAGAGTGTGAGCTAGTTTGCTAATTTTACAGTATCTAAGAGAGATTTCCAAAGGCAGATATGGCACTGACACTCAACATCCATTGACTTTCAATAGAAGTTAGTCATTTAAGTGTCAGTTGTGCCTTTGAAAATCTTCCACTTTCCCCAAGGTGCTTCAATGTCTTTTGAATATTTATAGAGTGAAGAAAAAAAAAGAAAAAAATCTAATATTCTGAATTTTTCAAGTGAACAACTGGCAAATCTTATACCTGCAGGGTGTGATAGTATCTAAGAACAAAGCATTCTACATGTGCTGAACTTTCTCACTTTCCATTCTTTGAGGAATACCAAAGAAGTCACTTCATTTCTTGCACTTCCTTTGCATACCTTTTAATAATCCATTTGCCATTGCTGACCAAACCAAAGCCCAGTACAACTGCAGCTTCAGTATATGACAGTATATCACAGGACTATCGACTTTTGGAGGGGAGAGGTAAGAGGGGGTTTCTAATAACCCAATTACTGCCATTAAAAAATATGCAGCCATTATGCTTGGGTTCAGACTACCAGATCCTGAATAAGGGACCCCCAAATTAAACAAGTTATTGCTTGACAACATTGCTGTAACACAAGATGGATATTGGTTACAAGAGACTGAACATGGTTTGTTTCTACATTTTAAAAAGCATAGCAACATTCACACCCTAACAGCAAAGCAGTCTCACTTCAGCAGTATCTAAGGGGTTGAGCTTATTTTAATTTAGTCCAACATCTCATTATAAAGGAGGCACAGGAGCTCCTTTGTGGCACTCCTCATTGGCATAATTGTAACACTGGACTTCTGTGGTAGATTGCACCTGCTTTGTCATCCCATATTGTTCTCCTCATCATTTAGCTCCATATTCATTCTACAGACAACTTTCCTCCGATTCTCTTTTGTCCAGCTGTTAATTATCTGTATTTGCCTCATTCTTTTCACTGGCTTCCTATCCACACACAAGGACTGAATAATCCAAAGGCATGTATGCACCTGATATGTGCAAATATTAATTTACTTGTGTTTCTTGCTCACCATGTTCTTTTTTATCATAAAAATGAGAAGGAGCTCAAAAGACCAACATACTTAAGCATGCCCCTTAATCACTGAGTAATACCAATGTAGGCTGAACTTGACTAATCTTTCTGATGAAAAACATAATTATATGCTTTGGAAAGGCACAATGACATTTAACTCATTTTCCATTACTGATCAGCCAGCTTTTCATGGTGATCAATGATATAATTCAATATTGGGCCAAATTGCATTGCTCTTTATAGCATTTTTCCTTGCCAAGTCACGAAGACATTCGTGTTTTTCTTCCAAGTGGATTGGACACTAAAATCATCTCATCCTCCTTACCAGTCTTAATGGAAACCAGAAGCTACAAGCTTCCAGCTGTGGTGCTCAGCCTGAGGGTAGAGAGAAAAATTTGTCTCTTCAAACTTTTGCATTTTAAGATCACTTCTGTATGGCCCACAGCAGTGAAGTGAGGCATCTCTTTCTGAGGTGCGTTCAAAAGCTTTAGAATGGCTTAATGGCAACAGAGCTTGGGGATCAAATCAGGTTCACAATTCATACAGACAGTTCTGGGATGGCAAGGGCTGAGAACACTCTTGAAGCAGTGTGTCCACCCCTTCGTGGGAAGAGAAATCCCAAACTATATCAAAAGGATCTGTTTTTATTATTTATGTGATGATAGTCCCTGAAGGCCTCAACTGACAACAGAGTTCCATTGTACTGGATGCCATACAAACTCACAGCAGCAAACAATTTCAGCCTAAAACAGCTCATAGTGTAAGGGTGCAAATAAGTATTTGTGGGACCTGGTGCAAGTTTTGGCAGCTTAGTTTAAGCCACCAAACCCACGTTGGGATCACTGCACGCGAGCATTAGCCTTTTGCCAAGAGGAGACATGGGCAGCCAGAGGTAAGTTGAGGGAGGAAGGAGGTGCTGGGAGGTCAACAGCAGGGGGTTGGCAGGTCCAAGGGGGGCTGACAGGTTCAGATGAGGCTATCCAGTCTGGGGAACGGAGCTCGGTGGGGGGGGAAGAAAGGGGTAGGACTGGCCCGGTCAGGTTCAGGGGATAGGCCAGGTTAACTTCATGCTAATTTAAAGCAGTTTTCTGAAAAGAACTATCTTGAGATCAAGTGTGCCATTTTTAGGGCCACTTAAGCCCTGCCAATGCTTGTACACCTTGGTGTTTAGATTGCCCCAACCTTGATTAGGGTGATCTAAATTAAACACTTGTACATACCCTTAGTAGATAATGCAATTGGAGATGGCCCAGAGGTAGAGAATAGTGAAGTGACTTGCTCATGGAACCCACCATTCACAATATAATAGTGATTAAGCTGGGAAGGGAATCCTTAGCTCCAGAATCATCACTCTCATGCTGTATAAACTAGCCCAGTGAGGGCTAACCTTTTTCATTGGCATGACATCAGCAATTTGGACGACGGGGTGAAAAGCAACCTGTTTAAATTTGCTGATAATACCAAAATTTGGGGTGAGGTGGGCACGCTAGTAGGGAGGGAAAGACTGCAGAAAGACCTGGATAGGTTGCAGGGGTGGGCTAACAGAAACAGGATGTGTTTCAATACGGACAAGTGCAGGGTGCTGCACTTGGGCAGTAGTAACCAGCAACACATTTATAAGATGGGAAACTCCCTTCTTGAGAGCATGGAGGCAGAAAGGGATCTTGGAGTCATTATTGACTCCAAGATGAACATGGGCCAACAATGCAAGGTCACGGTTGGCAGGGCTAACCGGACCCTATCATGCATCCACAGGTGCATCTCAAGTAGGGCCAAGGAGGTGATCCTCCCCCTCTACGTGACACTGGTCAGGCCGCAGCTGGAGTACTGTGTCCAGTTCTGGGCACCCCACTTCAAGAGGGATGTGGACAACATTGAGAGGGTCCAGAGGAGGGCCACCCGCATGATCCAGGGACAGCAGGGCAGACCCTACAATGAGAGGCTACAGGACCTGAACCTGTTCAGCCTTCACAAGAGAAGGCTGAGGGGGGACCTGGTGACCATCTATAAACTCACTATGGGGGGACCAGAAGGGGTTGGGGGAGACCTTGTTTCCCCTCCCCCCCCCCCCGGGAAAACAAGGAAAAAAGGCCCCAAGTTTCCAAGGGAAGTGGTGCTGGCTCCTACCCTGGGGTCTGTAAGAAGCGGCTCGATGCCTACCTGGCTGGGGTCATTTGAGCCCAGTTTTCCTCCTGCCCAGGCAGGGGGGTTGGACTTGAAGATCTACAAGGTCCCTTCCGACCCTACTTCTATGATTCTATGATTCTATGACACAAATTAGCTCTGCACTGTCTCCAAGCACCACTCTCATACCCTTTCCATACCCAACCTGCTAAACTACTTTCTGCTTCCTGGCTTACCTGCTGCTGTGCTGCCTGTTCCCTCCTTGATCTGTTGCATGCCACACACAGAGGCTGTCTGTGCCACATGTGGCACAACTGCTGTAAGTTGGCCACTCCTGCTTTAGTCTGCAAGTGACTCATTGCATCTGCCTCATCTGGAGGGAAGGTACCATAATGGGGAATTTGAAGGAGGTGAGAAAAATGAAGGGGGGTGGCAAGAAGGAGCTACAGAAGGGTAAGTACTAGGGCTATGCAAAGCCTCAGTCCCTGATTCAATTTGGCGAAGTTTTGGCTGGATTTGGTGGCCAAATCTCCGAATCCGAATTGAATCAGAGGATCCTTTAATCTCTCTGAATCGAATCGGAACCCTCCAAATTGATTTGGAGAGATTCAGAAAGATTTGGAGATTCAGACATAGACCCAGCTTTAAATGTTTTTTCTACATGCATAAAAACATTTTAAAATGTTTTTTCTAGGTAGCAGGCGGCTCATCAACACTGTGATGCTGGTATCCCACAGGAGCACAAGGGACTCCCCAGTGTGCTCGGCAGCAGACTTGGCCAGCAGAAGTGGACCAGAAGCACTTCCAGTCTGCTTCCAGGCCCATCAGGGAGCATCTGGCTCAGCAGATTTCCATTATAGTACATCTCAGTCAACTTTTTCCTTCTTTAGATGTAAGTCACTCAAAATGGTATTTGTTGTTTCAAAAATGCAGATTGCTATATTTACTTATTACCAGCTTTGCTCTCTGCACCAGAGTAGTACAACTGACTGCTTTACTCTGTCAAAACTGACAACTTAAACAGGCTTACTGGCTTGTGAGTTTAGGTCTAGGAATCAACTTTATGAACCAGTAGACAGTGGTGTAAGAGTGCCTTCTATGGATACGAAAGAGAAATGCACAATAGTATAGAAATCCACCAAAAGCCCTGATCATTACAAATACACTTTGTCTCTCTCCTACTAGCAGTTCTTAACCTGTAATAAAGAAATATCTAAAAAGATAGAGCAGTTTCCCTCCTTTAATGAGAGTGCCTCAAATTCATTCCAGGCGTAGGAAGGATAACTCTGGCATTTGTCAGCTGTCATTCCAATGCGTGTGAAAGAAAATAGGTCTAAGGATACCGTTTATTTAAGGGAAGAGCAGAGTTTCTCTCTCTGGTCCTAGATGCACTACACAAGTATTAATGAATTTGACTTCACAACCAGAGTCGTAGAAGTATTGATTTTAGATTCAGCAGCCAAAAAACAAAACCACTAAGACATGGTTCAACTTCAACTAAAGTTAATGTTTTTCATTTGGCCTTGCCAGACAAGAACACCAAAAACCGTCATTGTGTTCAATATGGATATACCATTCAAACCAAACTGAAATGTCTTGAGTATTTAGGCAAATGAGCTAGATTTATAAAACTATCAGTGAAAGTGTCCCTGTTATCCAACAGCTCAGTAGTGAGAGCACCCACCCAGGATGTGGAAAATCCAAGTTCAATTAAATCTTTTGCCTACAAAGATTCAAGACCAGATCTCCCATCTCCCAGGGAAGTGCTCTAAACAACAAGCTATAAGGGATTCTATGGAAATGGGACTCCCCATTTCTCTTTTTTCCTATTTACACTGCTCAACTTTGTGTAAATAATTAAACATTTACTGGAGCAGTGACTGGAATCCAAAAATTCCATCTCCTTCATGAATACCCTGGTCACCAAGCTAGAAAGGCATCCTCACTCTCTATGTCAATGAATATTTAAATATTTTATACAAAGTAGAACAACTCCAGCATGAGGCACTGGAGAAGACCTACCTCATAATGGAGATGGAGGGTATTACCCTTCCTCTCCTTCCTGCCCCTTCACAGAGGTAGGAGGTCTACATTCAAATGCACTCTCTGAGTCTGGCAGAGATTAGAACCAAGGTCTCCCACCGCGATGTCTAGGTACACTGGACTTGAGTGCTCTCAATACAAGAGACACAGTCACCAATACTTTTGTAAATATAGATATAAAAATGTTTTTCTCCCTCAGCCAAAGTTATTTGGCAAACTCTGCAACTGCAGACAGCTTGAGGACAACTAAAACCACACTTTTTTAAAAGGTATTTTACCAGTACTATTTCCCCCGAAAATGTTTGACTTTGCTTCATATATGCAACAGCCTTAGAAAAGATGGGAAAATATCACTAACATTATTTTACAGATAAGCCACTCTGAGAGCCACTCGAATTAAAGCACCCTCAGCGTATTGATTGTATCAGTGTACAGGCATCCTGCATCTTACGCGGAGGTTACGTTCTAAAGGCAGCGCGTAAAGGCGAAAATCGCGTATAGTGAAATCGCATATTACCATGCCAGCGGTGACTGCCTCTGCCTCCAAAACCTCCCACCGCTGCCACGGAGGCATGCTTAGAGCCGTCT
>NW_005842879.1:501555-527257 GCF_000455745.1 Alligator sinensis
GCGGCGTCCCCCCGGCCCCCACCACCCCCGGCGGCTGGCCACACAGCTCCGGGCATGGCTCCATGGCGGCAGCGGGAGGTTTTGGAGGAAAAAGCAGTCACTGCTGGCAGCGTGGTGGTAGCCGGGCCTCCAGGTAAGTGGCAGCACCACATGCAGACTCAAGCCTCACCCCCTCTCCCCACCAGCGTATAGTTGAATTCGCGCAAGTTAAATGCGCGTAAGATGCAGGATGCCTGTATCCACACCTCAAAATGACAGCACGGGTGCTTTAACTAAAGCTTATTTGATAAGCTTTAGTTAAAGCACCCCCACCACCATTTTGAAGTGCAAGAATGCTGATACACGAGATACGGAGGCTGCTGGATGTGCACTAATTAGCACACTCCAGTGGACTTGATTAATCTAGTCTACTCCAACACACTGTAATTACAGCACATCAGGGCAGCCTCCCTGCATATCTACAGGCACCCCATGTGCTTAAACTTAAATTACATGCTTGCATGCTGGACTGGGCCATAAGTCTCTGGCAAAGCCATCATTTTTCTGACTCAGATATCCTGGATGAAATCCCGGTCCCATTGCAGTCAACTGGACATTCCTTTTTACTTCATTGGATCTGGATATTCACCCAGGGCTTGTTATTCCTACCTTAATTACATGGTTCCCCTTCACAACTCGTGCATACCTTCCCATTACCGAAACAAAGGTTCCTTCTAGATAATGTATTTTCGCAGGTACTAAGTGATATTTACAAGTGCTAAGGTAGGCAGGACTGCCAAATACCCCAGATTTTTCATACAGAATTTGACATTTTTATTCCTTAATTGTATCTAGATTGCAATAGAGGGAGTCTTTCAGAAACTTGATGAATTAAGTCTGCATGACCAGGAAGAAGCTAGGGTCAAAATTAGTTCAGTTTCCACTCCACCTCTTTCCAATAAATCTAACCACCAGAACCAAATGCACACAAAACTAATTGTGTGATGACAGCCGATCTACAGTGCATATACAATGTGAAGTAAAGAATTCTAGTGAATTGCTCATTGGAATTACCAAACCTGACATATACGGTCTCAGAGCATGTTATCAGTAAACTCCTGTATAATCTTTCTGTTCATGCACAGCACAAAAAGAAGTTGATTTTCGTGAAAGACAAATTGCCCCCCATTAGGTTTTTTATGACACGCAAAATACAAATGAAACGTGACAAATCATGCTATAAGTATGGTTGAAAATTTCATTTTCCAAGCCAGGGGTCCCATGACACAGCTGACACATTGATACATTTGGAATTAAGTCAACTGTGAGCAAAATTGATATGGCTTCATAAGGATGCATATGGATGAGTGAGTGTATGTGATGTATCCAAGGTCAGGTGAGTTATTGTGGCCTTCCCTGTTAACAATGGATTTGCTGATCCCAGTGTACTTGTAAATCTTCTTTATGGAGATGGTTTAGGGACTGGCAGAGTTTATACCAACTGGAACACACTGCACCAACCAACAGAAGGACATTTTTGCCACTATAACTTCATGAGTAGCTGTAGTTTTGCTGATTAGGAATTTTATTGCAAAATCCCCCCTCCCTTAATGGGTTGTACTATCCTAACAAAAATTTCCAGCAGGCCTGTGTTGGAAAACAGAAGAGAAATGAAATGGAACTAAGTGGACCAGTCCCTAAAACAATTGATATATTTTGTAATTATTAATTTTTTTTTTAAGTTTGAGGTTAAATATGAGGCTGAACATGGATTTGGAAACCAAAAATAGCTCTCTTAAAGGACATCAAACTCACAAGGTGGAAGCAGGTGACTAAGTAGTATTAAATGTATACAGAATAATGCTTCTCATGATTTAGTCCAGCTTTTCTCCAGCTGTGAGACAGACCTCCCTGGAGAAAGGCTGATCTACTTAAAAATAAATCTCTTTTTTATTAATTTTTCTTCCGCTTTAGGTTGCCAGACAGTGGACAGCGTGATTGGCTCTCTACAATGGTAGAATAAGAGGTAAGAGAATTTGATGCCATCCCTGTCTCCGCTGCTGGCACTGCAATTTTTTCTAACTTCTCTTTGCTTTAGGTTTTTCATTCACAGCACAATGATAACAATTTTTTACCTATCTCAGAGGAATATGGGACAATACATTAATTATTGCCTTCAAAGAATGATGAAAAGTGCTGTGGAAGTATTTAAGTATTATGATCCTCAGTTGAAGATTGTAACTGAAGATTGAAGAATGCATTTTGCACACCATTTTCTACCCCTCTTTCAAAACAGTATTATGTGACTTTGCAAACCAATCATAATTAAGCAATTTTATTTTTAATCTTGCATGTTCATGATCAATCCACAGGACAAAAATATTTTAAGAGTTGTTTTTAATGCAGGTGTATAAACAGAGGAACATTTCATTCCCAGAGTGCATTGACCTGTTACTGGGCAAGTTAATTCACTTCTCTGCTCTTGCTCCTCTTCCCAAAGTTAGTATGTCGGGCCCATTGAGACTGCCAGCTCTTTCAACCAGGAACTGTCACTTCCTATGCAGTTGCACAGAGGAACACTGAGCTCAGTTGTGATCTCTTGCACTACTTTGACAATAAAAAAGTATTTATTTGAAGAAACCAGGAAAAGGAAAGTAGCAACTTAGCCTGATCAAGGATTAGTTTGTTTCAAAAGATTCTCTCACCTCTGCTTCAGAATCAGTCTAATTCATGACTTCTGTTTATTACACATTGTTGACAGGCATCACCCGATACAATTTACACTGAATTTAATTGTGGGAAAGTATAATTGTACAACTGTAAAAGAATGTATTTTAACAAAACCCAACATCTTTTTCAATTTCTTAAGCAGGGGGCTAGATGCCATTCTCTTTTAATAAGTGTATCCCTTCGCTAAGTATTTTTTAACAAGTTGTGAGGGAGTTATGTTACATTTAAACAACCTTTCATATAAATAGTTACAATGTTACTATACACAGAGATACATAAGCATATTTATTTTGATCTTATAAAAGTTTAATTGCTACCATCCCTCTTGCTTAGTTAGAATTAGAGTGGAAATTATGATACAAAAGTCATATTTATCTTCACTCTTTGTATTTCTCATGCTAGCACCTTGCCAGAAAGAGCGGAAGAATGGTCCAAGAGTTACAGGGAGAAGCTTGGGACTTAGAAGTCTCATGGTGAATTCACTACTCACATAAAGTGTTTGTGTGATGTAAGTTACTTAGGCTCAAGTTTTTAACAGATACTAAGAACTACTGACTTAGGACCACATCCATAAAAGGACTCAGGACTGAGGTGCCTGAAGTGGACGTCCTAAAGTGGAACATCCTAAAGGTATGTCCAAAACTGTGAACCTGAAAACCCACACCTGACAACTGCATTACTCTGTAGGTACCCTACCTTTTCTCTTAAAACTTTCCCAGGCACCTAGAGTTTGCAGCTGTGTGCATGCCTCAAACTGCCCCAGTGTGGATAAGGCTGCACAACTCAGCCCTAAGCTTGCATGTCTACACCATCCTGTGCCTAAATCCCCCAAGAGACATAATCAGTTGGTCTCAGAGCCCAAGTAACACGCATTAACACGACTGGGTTCTGCATAACCTGAGGTTCTGACACCACTTTCCCTTTAGAACGCAGCCAGAGGACATAGCAATGGAAGTGGTGCAGTAACCTGGACTAACTCCATCCCTCCCCTCCTCCATTCTGCCCCTTACCTGCAGAAATGAAACAAGCAGATAACCAACAATCCTGTGAGAAGGAACAGAGTTGACTGCACTGACTCCTAGGCTACAGAGTTATGCTTTCGTCTAGTACCTTCTCTAATCCAACAACTTTTGCACTCTTGGCACAGCAAGGCAACTTCAGCAAAGGGTAGAAGTGCACCTGCCTGCAGTAGCCTGTAATCTAGGGGCAAGGAAGTAAAGAGATGCGAATTCAAATGCTGTCCAGTAGAAATAGAAACTGAACCCAGATCTTGCACTACTTGGGTGAGTTCTCTGGATCAGCAGACTATTGTAGAAGGGGCAACACCACTATGTGGGTTTTAAGAGTCATAGTTTCATAGTTTCATAGTTTCAGGGTCGGAAGGGACCTAATAGATCTTCTAGCCCGACCCCCCGCCAGAGTCAGCCCTACTGTAAGAAAGAAGGGGCACTCATACTATCCTCCAGGAGCAAATTCAAGGCTGTGGATCATGAGGGAAAAGAGGCATTTCTCTGACATCTTAACTGAGGTGTCTGGGGATCATGATTTAGGACTCTTCCAGGGACAGATCTAGAGGGGGTGCAGTGGCAGGGTCACACTTCCCCTTTCAGACCACACTGCAGGAGGAGCAGCTTTTTAAACATTCCCAAAGCAAGTAAAAATCCAACCCCATGTCCTCTTCCAGGATCATCAGCACATTTCCTCCCCTCCCCTCCCCTCCATTCAACCCTCCCCCATCTGCTGTTGCCACTGTCCCTGGCTGACCTGCTGCTGCCATTATCTTCAGATGAACCTGGCCCTCCATTCAGCCCTGCTGGAGTGGGGCTGGAGCAGCTCCGCAGCTCTCTCTGTCCCTAGCTCAGCCAGGGACAGCAGGGGAAGGAGGAATGGAAGAGGAGGACATGTGCCACTGAGCATGGAGGGGAAGGAAAAGGGTGCCAAGACCTGATTTAGGGACTTTAAAAAAATCCCAGGGTGCTGCCTCTCTGGCATGGTCTGCCTGTCCTAGTTCATTGGGGGAAACTGTGGCCAGGATGATGAACCACTCCTGCAGTGACAGTCACTGTTCTAGCACTCTTGTTTGCAAAATCCTGGATCTGCCCATGGATTCTTCTGTCCTCATTGAGTCTAAACTACTTTTAGGTAGCTCCCTGCTTAATATGCCGGCTACTTTGGATCTCATTCTGAGGCACGTAACTCTCCCCATACACTGTAGAGATATTCCAGCACCATGCACAGGGTTCCAGTCCAAGAGCCTGGAGCCTCAAAGTTAGGTGGTACCTAAGTCCTTTGCTGGGTCAGGCCTTTAGACCCAGATCCACAAAAGTGTCTGTGGCTCTAACTTGCACCGGTGTTCAAGGGAGAAAAATGGGCCTCTGAAGACCTTTTCACTTTTGACAATTAGGTAAGGATCTAAAGCCAGTTTGGCCTTGTTCTGCTTAGCTCTGCAATACATAAATAACTTTAAGAGAAAATGTAGTCCAAATCCTCACCTGTGCCTAACTCCAAAAATCAGTAAGACTTATACACCTAAGTACTTTGGGTATCTGGACCTCAGTTTTCCATCTATAAAATATGAATAATAGCAATTCCCTAGCTCATAGGGATGTTGCTAGGATAAGTATGTTTTTTATTGTGATATGCTCACTTATTGAGGCACACATAAGCAACTAAGATAGAAATTCTACTTACTACTTAGTGCTTCTTTCTGGAGAAGACGGAGAGAGATTCATCACCAAAAAGTGACAAACGTGAGCTTGCCATCTTGGAAGAAAATGTCATTAAGTGTGTCTGCACTACAATTCAAAGGTATGACTGGAGTAAAAGTATGTCTGCACAAGTTTTTTTTTTGACATAACTGACTCAGGTACCAATAGCAGAGCAATTGTGACTGGATAACTTCAGGTGCCAAGTAATTTATTCAAGACCCTGGGCCAACTTGTGCCGTACTTAAGTCTATGTTGGCTACACTTATTGGTTCCTGAACTAACTAGATTGCAACATAAACAAGAGCTTTTTTACCCAATTTAGGCACCTGACCCTACAAAGGCTTTCCACATAGGTTTAAATTAAGCATCTGATTGATCCTTTGAAAGATTGAAACCTGAGCCTCTACATCCCCTTTGTTACTCAGTTAGGATGATAGAAGAGCTGCATCTTAGGTTTTAAACACTGATACACTTATCCTACAGATTCTCCACAGAAACTGCCAAAACCATTCAACAAAGAATGATCTGACATCTCTTCTGTAAAAAGCAAGCAGAGGAAAAAAAACATGATGAGGCCATAGTTATAGTCTAGGCCAATGATTCTTAACCAAGGTGCTATTGCACCCTGAATGTTGTGAGATCATTTTAAGGGTGCCATGAGGTGCTGCACAATATTAACACTGTTAGGTGTGCAAACACCTACACAGGATTCACAAGATAAACCCTGAGGTTTCAAATAGGAATCCATACTGTCAATACGCCACTATTGTGATATATCTAAGTTATCTGTAACAGAAAAATTGCTCCATTATTTTTTCATAGTTAAAAAAATGAGTGAAAGCTAGGATCTAGTATTTTTGAGGGGTGCCTTTGGTCTAACAAGGGGTTCCTTGAGTCTAAAAAGTTGAGAACCACTGGTTTAGGATATAAGGAGGAAATAAAGGATATACATAGCTTCACTTCATTTTTAAAGTTCACCTTTAATAAGCATCTAAAATTTTCCACTACTTTCAGATCAAAAGTGACTCATGAACTTTTAACTCTGCTAAGGTACTTAACTTCATGGAGGACTTTTGTGTTTATTTTTATTTCCTTGAATTATTAGCATGGACTGTACCAGGACGTCAGGCCAAAATGCATTCTTAACATTGCTGGACAAGCTTGGTGCTGCTACTGTCAAATGCTCTAGTCATCGTACAGTATCTGATGGGGAGACATGATCTATGCAGTGCCTTCACCCAGATAATGCAACTCAGCCACACTTTGTTATATATAATTATGATAAGCACCCATAGGAACACAGAGAGGATTCCCTTAGGAATTAATATATCAATTTTAGACCCACTACCATGCTGTAAGTGCATTTCTTTGTGAATCCATTACAAAGGTGTATCATTTTACGATTTTCTCCATGTACTTGAGAGAATTTGTAGAACATATCATGCTGAATACTCATGCATGCGCTAAATTTTATACAGTGCTATAGTATCATTGGTCTCTAGGTGCATTATCATAAATATAAGTGGGTAGATAAGAAGTTGCAGGATCAAGGCCCATGTTTTCTTGAAAGAAACAGATCTATTTCTTCAGCACATTGCCCTTTGAAAATATAAATTTGAAGGGAAGGCTTATGAAATTGGCTGAATGTGCACATAAATATGTTCCCATTCATTATGCTTTTTCAAACAAAAATACCATCGTAAGAGCTTAGCTTCTGTATAACAGGACTGTTCAACTGGCAGTGTGAGAGCTGCATGTAGCCCACAGGGGTTAAATTGCAGCCCTGCCCTAAGATGCCACCTGGCTGCTACTCTCCCTATTGCTTCAGCTGCAGTGGCGGCCAGGGGTTCCAGGCTGCCCTCCCTCTGGCTTCCCCTTTCTGCCTCTGTCCCTGCCCCAGGGACTGGGGTGGTACAGGGAAGCACAGCCTTCAGTGACAGGGGTCAGTCTAGTGTCCCTGAGTGGTATGGCACAGCTGGGGAGCTAAGAGTGAGTCAGGGTGCCCAAACATGCAGTACAGCAGTAAGGCACCCTGCACATGGTGCAATGGCAGGAGCACCTGGGAACATGGTGCAACAGGGGACATTGAGAGCAGCCGTGAGGGGGAGCACCCAGTGCACAGTACAGCAGAGAGGTACACACTGCAGCAGGGGGGCACCCAGGCACATGGTGCAGGGGGCAAACAGTCCCCAGGACCTCTGGCCCCTGCTGGTATGGCCCCTGGCTACTTAGAAGTTGGACAGCCCTGCTCTATAAGACTATCCCCAGAATCACGTAGCAGTGACATATCTTCCATACGTTGTTCTGCTCAACAGTCATCAATACTAACTTGACAGATCTATTTCCAGGAAGACTGTTCAGTCCCCAAGGCTGTCTCTGTCCCTAAGCTCTCTTTGTAGGTTGTCAAAGAGCTTGTCAGTTACTGTGAATTATAGTGATTGTTCCAGTAGCTGAGAATTGGATTGTGGCCACTACGTTATTTAAATAACCCAACACATAGCAGTCTTATGATCATTCTCTCTTCATCTTCTGATCATTGTTGACCTAGGCTGCATGTGAAATGTTCCCATTGTCATAAATTTCAACGTGTTGTGTCACAGCTAGTTGCTGAGAGATTACTGGAGTTCACAAAGGATTGTATGACAACAGGCAAGTAGAAAAATGAAATCCAAGAGACACCACTGAAGAGACTGCTTCTTGTGAGGTACATTAGGGACATTAGAAAAGTTATTTTTCTTTGACCCAGACCACAATATATTACATGGATCCATAGAAAATAAAGATACTTGTGCAACATCATGTTTCAAATTGTAAACACAAGCAAATCTAAAGACTCAAGGCAATTACAGCCCCATCTTCACCTAACAAGATAAACTAACACCACATTACAGGAAGTCACAAATCTAATCTCCTCTAGATATTTGCAAGCAGATTTGGTCATTCCTTGTTCATTACAACCTCATACTGAAGCAGTCACCAGCAATCAATATTCAAGGTTTTCAGATCTGAAGGGACCACTAGTCTGTGGTCTAGTCTGATCTATTGTGCACCACATGCCATTAAATTTCACCCAATCATTCCTTTATAAGTCTAGCTTGTATTTTATTAAATATGTCTTACAAAAGGCATCCAGTTCTGATCTTCAGATATAAAGAGACAGCAAACCATTGTTTCCCTTGGTAGCTTGTTCCACTGGTTAATTACCCACATGCATACACACAAAAATGAATCTCATTGTTTTGCCACTTAATAAATATGAACATACCACTACTTTAACAATTACAAGGCTATACAGAAATCATGTTGAGATGCTGTTTAAACAGAGATGTCCTATTTCAAAACCAACACTTCAAATTACTGCTGATTATACTGCTTTGGAAAAGAAATTAGTGATGATCATGCGTATTTGTGACTCTCTACTTCAGAGCATAGTGCATCAGCTCCCTCTTCCCCTCCCCTTAACCCCCCCCCCCCCCCAAAAAAAAAAACCATAAAAGTGCTGGTCCATTAAGCCCTTTCTATCCAATCATCTCAGAGATGGACCTTTTTTTTTGCCATATAGAAGGCAGGTTTGCCGGGAATCTTTCCAATATTCTGGAGAGTTTTTTTCCAGACTGGAGACACCGGCAGCTGCTTCAGACATCAATTTCACCAGGAAATTGCAGGGCTCAGGGAATGTTCAGTTTGTCATACATTTCAGTCAACTTCAGATCAAAACCAAATTAAAAAAAAAAAAAAGAAGTCTCTTATGAAACTTTATTTTTTGAATGGAACTTTTTGGCCAGCTCCATTCGAGATTCCTAGCACTGGTAGAGACTTCCTCAAAACAGTGTATAGATGCATAAGGAGCAAGCCTGCAGCAGTGGTCACAATTACCTGTCCTTCAGCTAAAGCAGTGGTTCTCACCATTTGTAGACACAAGCAACCCCTTGTCAGACTCAAGGTCCCCCTTCAGAAATTGCCAGCTCTTAGTTTTCACTCATTTTTTGACTATAGAAAAAGAGAGCAATTCTTCTGCTTCTTCGTCTTGCAAAGAACTCTGAAAGACCACAATACATTAGAATGGTTTTGACACTATGGATTTCTATTTGAAATCTCTCAATTTATCTTGTGAATCCCATGTAGGTGTTTCTACATATAAAGGTGCTACCCTGAGGCACTCGTAAAAGGATCTCAGAGCACCCTACAGTGCTGTGGCACCATGGTTGAGGAGCACTGTTATAAAGATACTAGCAAACTGCCCATCAAGAATGACCAGGGGAAGGGGGGGACTTTGTCCCCACAGTCATGGCGGCACTCCACCATCCCACTCTGTCCCCACCCTCTGGCACCTCTATCCCCCTCTGCCACCACCCTGAGCCACCACCGCCTCCAAGCTTGAGACTTCCAAGAGTTTCCCCATTTCATCCAGCCACGTAACACCCCACCCCCATTCTACATCCAGCCATTTGTCTCTGTGTCTGCGCAGAGCACTCTGATTGGTTGTTTTAGTAAGCATTATGATTGGCTGCCATGACAACCGATCAGAGTGCTCCAAGGGCATTACGGACAGACAGACAGATGGACTAAGCCCTTTATATATAGAATTATACTGCCTAGAATGCCCACTGAAACATGCAGTGGGCTACAGCTTATATAGTATAGACTAATATGAGTGCTATCAGTTTAATATCAAACAACCACTAGCCCATCAGCATAGCACAATTTTTCTGCCCCAGGCTGTCATAAAAAAAACCACTGTCACAACGAAAAGCATGCTGTACAGGATCAGTCCTTCAAGGTATCGAGTATTTAGCCAAGTAGTTAAACATAATGAATTATTATGCTCAGGAATTTGCAAGATCAAGCACTGCTTAAAATGAAAACAAAAGAATACAAGAGAAGTGTTATAAGTCAGTATTTATGCCTCCAAACATACACAGACTTGCTGGGTTATAGAGGAAGCAGTTGTTTGCCTCTCTGAAGAAGTTTGTCTTGTTGAATGACTGGTTGGAGCTGCATTGTGAAGCATACAGATGTAAAGCAGGAGGTACTTTTGATGCTTTGTTTGGATTGATGTAACTGTTGGTAACAGATAATGACTTGGCCCTACCAGGTCCCAGCTGTAGTCAGTTGGAACTGGAGCCAACAAAAGCAACAAAGCTTGTTATACAGATTATAAGAAGGTCAAAAGGGATTGCCCCTGAAGTCAAGTCTGTACAAAATATTTTATGCAAGCAAAGGAGTTTTTTTTAAGTTACATAAATCATAAGACCCAGCCAAATTCTGCCCCTAGTCAAGAGAAGCAGCGCTCAAGTCAAGAGAAGCAGCGCTCAAGTCAAGAGAAGTATTGTTTAACCACTGAGAGGAATCCCAAAAATCTAGCTTTCCAGGTAACAAATGTGACAAAAGCATCAAGAAGGAAAAGCAGCACTTGCAGTTTTCTGACATTGCTTGACAGAAAAGCCACTCTGCCAAGTATTTTTACAAGGACAGAAAACAAAGTCAACCACTTCCCATTCCAGGGTGCACTGTGAAGCTCTTGATACTATGACACTGAGCTCTGGGACCAATCAAGTAGTTTGGAGAGTTTTGTGAACACATCTTCAAAAAAGTGTTTTGCAAAAGATGTGCTGCCAAGTTTGTGATACAAATGTTTGCCCAAGTCTATATTCTCTGGAAGTATTATTGTTTTACAGCAAAGTAACAGCCGAAACAACACTAAACCTACCTGCTGAGAAACTTCTCTCCAGACAGACAGTTCCTTTCCACATTCCCAAATTTCTCTAATTTTGATTTAAAGCTAAATACAACTTTGGCTTTCATGCTGAAGGTATACTGAAGGAATCTCTCTGAGTGATTTCATGTAAATGTGCTCATCTCCTATTCATTTGAGGAAATGAAGCATTAAAGAAAATAACAATTCCTCCTAGCTTCGCCATCCCGCTTTCCCACCAATACAAAGTGAATTCTTCAGAGCAAACACAGAAGAGAACATGTGGAAGAACAGATAAGCTGAAAGGCCAGGTGCAGCCGGTGACCTCTTCTATCCCTATCTGTTATTTCTTCAAAAGCAGCAAATATTGTGGCTAAAGACTCCATTCCAGCACCATTATCACTAGATTCCTCTGGGAACAGACTTTCTCTTCATTGTACTCTCACAACAGTCTTGTTCAGTATACTGATAAGCTTTCGTTCTGTGGGTCCCCACATGTGGTGGGTCAAGGAAAGTTCTGAGGTGTGGTGGCTCTGTTTTGAAGGCCAAAAACCAAATGCTACACAAGAGCACCTGGACAGATCTTAATTCATGATCAGTGTCAGCATCCGCAAGAATTATAATGACAATAAATCTGCCCACAAACTCTTTTGTGATGCTAATAGCAGGGTTGGATTTTTAGGCCCAGGAGACAGTCATTAAATTCACCTTCCAGTACAACAAATGCACATAGCCAAAGGTCATGTTAGCACAGCATAAAGGGGTAAAGATAGCATAGAGATTAAAGGCAGTAGAAGTGAGCCTAAGTAGCACAGGTGACAATAGCAGTGAAGAGGTGACTGTGTAGATTTTAGTCCAAGCCCTGTGAGGACACTTTAAGGTGGCTAATCCACACTGAAGTCTATGCAGCCATCTTTTCACTGCTCATTATCCAGGCTAGCTAAATTAAATTAGGGTGAGTATGCCTAATCCTGCCACTGGTGCACCTTCATTTGACTGTGCAGGCATAGCTAAATTCTATCAATCTATTTTTGCTAAACTCAGTACTCAAGAATGAAGCTTCTTTGTTAACTGGAGTAAGAGCTTGGAGGTTGTTTCCCACACTGTATTTTAGTTAATATGTTTTATGAAAAGAGCAATCTTGGTAATATCATTTTGCATCAGTCTCTCAAGGAATTATAGGGAGCAGTCACAGATGATGCAGCCAGGCAAAGTAATGTGACTAACAAGATCCTGACACACATTTTTAGCCACTGGCATTAGGAATTGAGAGCTCACCACACACTACTAAGCTGCTTTGGAAAAATACCGAGGAAACACGTGGAAGAGCTATTAACGAAAGCTTTCCAGCCTTCCCTCACAACCTTAGCAGTAGCCAGATGCTGAATAATAGAAACAAAAGACATTAGAGTGATTAGTTGTGCAGCAATGCTTTTCTTACTAACGGCGTGTGCAATTGATATACGGGAAGGAAGTCACACATTTGGGGGAGGAAAAAAAAAGATTTCACTGACAGGTTAAATTCCTTTTTTAGAAGATTGTGGTGGTTCTTAATATTTTCGCATAGGGATGGATTAATAACTGGGGCAAGGAGAAGATCAAAAGTATCTGTAAATCCAACTGGCACATGGCTCTACCATTTCTCACATGGATGTCAGCTTCACCCAGGTGATCACATCCCCTCTCTGATTTTCAGATCCCGCACTCCTGCCTGTATAAAGGGAATAATGTTTGCCTCTTTTATAAAAACTTTTCAAAGGTAGGTATAAATGAGCCATCAAAAACCTCAGTAGATTACTGTTATATGAAAATCACTCCTTTTGCCATGCCCACAGATCAAGCACCTTTGCGACTGCTAGCAATGGTCTTTTTGTTAGCATTAGTACAAATATCAGAATTATGCTCTTAACATTTAAGTAGAATAACTAAAGCTAACAGAACACCCTAACCTACAGTTGTGGTAAAGTTTATCTTAAAAAAACTGTCACACATCCACCCACAAATCCCAAAGAAGAAACATTTTGCCTATAGGAATATCTACCCTGCTTTTCTGGGCTAAGTACTGACATTCAAAAAACTCAAGCCTGTCAATTCCATCTTTGCAGGTTAGTATAACCTGGATAGACTGAATCAGCAAGCAAGTGAATAGACATTCACTTTTGATTGTGGAAATGCAGCCATATGTCTGCAGTGGCTCAGGCCAGAAGCCGGGGGCTGCTAGAGTGAGCCCTCAGCTGAAGGGAAGCTGTGCTGGGGGGGGCAGGCTGAGTATGATTGGGGAGGAGTTTAAATCCCCACCCTGGCCTGCCCAGTCCCCAGTTGGGTGTGCCTGGAGGGAGAAGGGAAGCAGCCCTTGCCAGGCATTTCCCACCCACAAGAGTGGCAGGGGATGTGGCCAGCCATGGCAGCAGCCTCAAGTGAACAGGGAGATGGAGGGGGGTTTAATTCCCCACTCCTTCCCCTGTCCCATGAGCACGGTCCCAAATCAGGATCTACCTGGCTGGAGCAGAGCAGCCCATGTCAGGGTCCTTCCCCCGCCCCCCACCCCCCACTGCTGCAGTGGCAGGGCCAGAGGTGGTGAAAGCCAGCATGGCCCCCTGAGGCAAAGGGAGCAGGGAGGGGGTTTATTCCCCCCCGTGTCCTCTTTCCCCACAGGGGACCCCAGCTGGGGTTTGCCAGGGGGATAGAGGAGGGAGAGGGAAATAAACCACCCCGTCCTGCCCCCTTCACCTCAGGGGTCCATGCTGGCTAGCATCTGGCCATGCCTCCACCCCTCCCACTACAGCAGTGAGGTGGGGGGGGGACCCTGACACAGGCTGCTCCAGCCCGGCCAGGCAGATCCTGGCTCAGGTCCATGCCTGTGGAACAAGGGGAGGGGAAGAGGGGAATTAACACCCCCCACCCTTCTGTCCCCTTCTGTCGCTTAATGCTGCTGCTGGGGCTGGCCACAACCCCTGCCACTCAAGCGGGGCAAAATGCCTGACAGGGGCTGCTGCAGACCTCAGCTGGGGTCTGTGCTGGTGGGGCAGGGGAGGGAGGGAGGAATAAACCCCTTCCCTGCCCACTTCACCTTGGGGGGGGGGGCAGTGTCTGGCCACACCCTCACCCCTGCTCCACCTAGAAAGCAAGGGGGTTGGCCCAGCCTTGCTCCCCTGGAGCACACAGCACAGCACAGCACAGCCGAGGGCTGCAAAGTATGCTGGGATGCTGGGGGACTCTGCTTTAACTTGAACCAGGAAGGGGGCTGGGACAGAAGTTCCATAAACCGGTTTGACCTCAGTCAGTTAAGTCTGATACTACATCCAACCAGGTTTATTGTAAACTGGTTTCAGCCATTTTGAAACTGATGTATGTGGCACTGAAATTCTGTTCTGTTACAGTTTTAAACCAGTTTCTGATCACTTGAACCAGTTTATGTGTAACTTCTGTCCCTAGTCCTGAAGTGCTAGTTAGCTAAAACTGCCCTTTAAAAACTTACGGAGTTTGCAAGTGCTCAGCACCAGAGGTGGGATTTTAAATTTTTGCACTTTGAGCAATGGAAGGGAGGGGGGGCAAGAAGGAGTGAGCACTTGTACTGAAGTTTCTGCAGCCTCAGTACAAGCTCCCCCAGAACAGGGTCTGACAGCATTAACACAGGCTCCCCTGGGGTTGCCATTTTGGTGCCTCCTGTGAATCAGTACCCAGTACCCTTGGTGGAGTTAGCATAACTCCACCAAGTTGTACTAATGCTCAGGATCTGAAGGGCAGAACTTTTCAAACCAACAAACCAGCTCAATATTTATTTGTACTTTTCTCATCCAAATCCACATTGTTTTGGAGTTAACCACCATTTGAAAACTTTATTCTTAATCTTAGTGGCACAGTTGTAAGGAAGCTGAACTCCTGCAAGAATTCTCTGCATACTCTATAAACATTTTACAGTGAGGGGGCCTGCAGTTGACAATGAAGGGCTCTGAGTATCAGCTACAGAGGCATCTCTGAATTCCCATCAGATCAAAAGGAATTGTGGGTGCTTGGCCTCTCTAAAAGTTAAGCAATTGATTAGCTCACATGCAGAGTTTTAATGAATTCTTCCACATTTAGTAGATTAGATTAGTCTGGCACTCATATGTTTATAGATTTTATATACATTGTGCACTATTTTCTTTACTGAGGGCTCTGTTATTTGTGCATAATTACTCTGTCTCTAGTAGTAGGCATACTGTGGTTAGAGGTGGCTGAACTAAATGCTGCAGGCCAGTTGTTTGTGTTGATAAATTAAAAGTATCTTGTTGATAAGGAGATGGAGATAACTTACCTTTGTGCATCTGAAGTGATCTGGTAGGAACCAGTGCTATCTAAACTAGGTCTCACATGATATTTGACATTCCACATAAGTTCCCTATTAATCTGTCACAGCATTCCCTTGTTGTTTGTGGGCCTCCATTTCTGGAAGGGATGACATCAGAAAAACACTGTTCCAACAACAGCACACTGAAAACATCAAACGTTCTCCAACCTCATCTGCTCTTGGCCTGACCTATGACCTGCAAATCCGAGGTCAGCTTCAAGCTGCACCTTTCCTGAAAACCATGCCTGCCCTGAGAAGCTTATTCAGCATTTTACACTGCCAACCCAAGTTTGGTATTGAATTTCAGTGCTTAATAGAACCAAATGGTTAAGTAGGTAAGAGTGGAGCTGCCTCTGAAAAGCAGAGGAAAATTGATTCCAGTGTCATTAGTGTCATACAGAGTCACTACAATGAAGTGTGGAAATTATTTCTCTTTCTTCCCTACCCCCACTCCAGTTCACAAGAGGGGAAAATTGAACTAAACTTTATAGATTCTGCCTGAATTACACACCCCCTCCCCCCACCTAAGTACACCTAATTCTTTCCAAGTATAAAGAAGATAGCTTGGTAATTTTTATTTTGCCATTATCAGGGCATCAGCAAGATACATCAAGCCCATCATATCCTTAAGTGATATTTTTGACAGAAGTATAGTCTCACAATGGGCAAACGTATCTATTCAAGGGGCACAGGAGGAACACTTATCACCCAACCGTTCTCTACATGGTTCAGAAGAACATCACAGACTTTCATTCCCACCCAGGACCATCTGCCAAATGCCACTCCAGGGCTTGCTGTGATCTGTGCCTCCAAGCCAGGGCACACTTAGTTCTACCCTTCCAGTATTTCATTACCCTTATATTTCCAAAGAGCAAGAGCAATGTGCTAAACAAGCTTAGGTCCCTCAATACCACAGGTTCTTTCTATCCTGGGTTCTTCAATTCCACACTTCTTTTCAGAATAAAGAAACCCAATACGGACTTTAGCCCCACTTTCCTCCCCAGAACACTTTTTCTTAGAAGCTCCAGATCCCTCCCCCTATTTCCAGCCACTTTTAAGGGAGTTCCATATACCTCCCCCTATTTCCAGCCACTTTTAAGGGAGCCTATCTCCTCTCCTGGTGTGCCCAATTATATATATATATATACACATACATAGATAGATCTGCTTTCAGAGCTATTCCCATGGTAATATAGCTAGCGATGCTGCCTGTATCTGTATTGACATATATGCACACATGCATATGTATGCATAGTGTGTGTGTGTGTGTATACACACACACACACACACACACACACACACACACACACATATATATACACACACGTGTATGTATACATACACACACACACATATAACATGCACACATATTCATGTGTGCATATATATCAATACAGGTACAGATACAGGCAGCATCTCTAGCTATATTACCAAGGGAATCACTCTGAAAGCAGATTTATCTATGTACATAAGAAAGGGCTGTCAACTCCCTGGCATCATCACCTGACTACCACCACTTGGAGCTATAATGTCTTTCCTAGGCCTGAGCTCTGTGTAGTTTGGGAGACAGGAAAGAAAAGAGTAGGGACTGACCAACTTCTGTAGCACTAAACCAACAACCCGCCAGAAATCTTTCCTGTTACCTAGCTGACAGTCTCTAGAACTGGCAGCAATGCAAACTCTTGACAGTTCTGCTTTGCTGCTGCTGTACTAGAACCTAGCTAATACCATTGTAGTTTCAACAGAACTTGTAGTGACAGCAGGAAATACAAATATTAAAGGGAAATGTCTATACACGTGGCCCCTGACTTCACAGATCCATCCAGTCTATGGTTCCATAGGGTGATAAATCTCAGTCCCTGTAAACTCCACAAAGATCCAAATTTCTCCCCATGGAAGAGAGACTGTGAAAAATAACTCTGCACAGGAACCTACTTTCTTTTAAGGAAGCAAACGTGTATAGCAAACAGATTTCAGGGGTATAGGTTGTAGCCATGTTGGTGTAAGGACATAAGCAGACAAGGTTCTTTGGGTAAATCTGATATCTTTTATTAGACCAACTCAAATAGTTGGAAAAATTCTTCTTTGCAAGCTTTCGAGTACAAATACCCTTCATCAGGCTGAAGAAGCATCTGCAGTTGGTCTGTGCTCTTCCTGGATGCAACGATTTGAGTTGGTCTAATAAAAGATATCAGATTTACCCAAAGAACCTTGTCTAGCAAACAGGTCATCATTCTTCCTTTACACCCTAGCTCAGCACACTAGACTCTCTATTTGAAACTACTATAGCCAGTCATTTAACTGGTGGAAGGAAGGCAACAACTGGAGCAGCAGCACCAAGTGCTGCCTTTGTGGGAGGTGCAAAAGCAGCTGTTGCTGCAGCGGTGGCTAATCATGCCACCACAATCATGATGGCAGGAGCTGGCACTGCCCTGGTATCATGCAGCTGCCCCAGGCACAGAGCTGCGCTGCTCTGCCTCTGGCCACAGCTATATTTCCAAATTAGCATTTGATGTGTGCACATAATTATTAAGAAAGCAAGTATAAAAAGTATTAACAAGTAACCCTGGTTTAATTACCAGGTAAGACAAAGGAGAATGGATGTAGGGCAACACAGCTGTGAGCATTATACATTCTAAGGACAACCCTGAGGTTGTCTTCTTCCCTTTGGCATTGTTCTGCTGTCTTTTTTTGATCACTAAAATACATACAGTCATAAGCAATACAAGCTGAGAATGGCTTTTTAGGGACTCTCCAGACTCCTCACCCACCTAGCCAACCTGGCCCTTCCCCTCTGATGGAAGATTTGGAGGAAGGCACTATGTCTTCTTCAGCTGCAGAATCAAAAGTGGCAAGTAACCCATCATCCAGCAAACTGTCCCATTTCCCCAGATGTAGATGTAACCAAAAATCAGAAAGCATAGGGCTCTTCTGAGCTGCCATGTCCCACACAGGGAGAGAAACTAGCACAGGGAAAATAAGAGGGAACAAACAGATTAATAGAGTATATGCTAAAAAACCTTTTATACATATTATCAGTTGGCTCTACCATGCAGCTAGAAGAGTTACAGATAATAAAATTCCTAATCACTTTTTTGCTATAAAACTTACCTAGATTAAGATATAATTCATTTAAATGTGCTTCAGAGCAATTACACTGCATCTGAACTTACTGTCCTGAACTTACTTAATTATCATTTTTATTGCTCTGTTCTGTTTATTATTTATAGGGGGGAAAAAAACCTTTGGAGAAAGTGTTTAGGGCGTTTTGGTTTGTGTAATTGCAGGCAGTGTAATAAAAGCCTTGTTATTTTGCATCTCCAGTTGGTGAACAACCTAGCTCAAGATATCGTCTCGTGACAGGAAGCTGAACAGGAGCCTGCATTAAGGTTTTGCAAACAAATACCACAGCTGGTTTTCTCCTGTTTGGTTTGGTTTGGGGTAAATGTTCTGAATTTAAACGTCGTTGCAGTTAAAGGAAATCGAGAGTCTGAGCATTCCAGGAAGAAGTACTCCGAGAATGATAGTCATAGGGCTGGCCCGACGGGTTGGTGATGTGAGCAACTGCCCAGAGTGCTGTGGCCAGAGAGCACCATACACACATACACGTGAGCAGCCTGCGCTTGCAGCAACACTCTCTCCCCACCCCACCCCGGCCAATCCCCACCCCAGGCAGGAGGAACCGTGCCCAGCCCAGCCCACACCAGCCTCCCCGCCACTGCTCAGAAGGAGCCAGGCTGGGCACATGTGGATAGGGTGGTGGTGCCTGCTCCAGTCCACCTGCCTTGCTCCTGCACAGTAGCAGCAGTGCCTGCCTGGCACACCATGCTGCTCCACCTCCCCACAGGAGTGCCCCCTGTGCCCCTGCCAGCCTGCCTCTACCTATGCTTACAGCAGTGCTGCTGACTGAGGTGGCGGGGGGTGGAAGTTGGCCAGTTGCAGGGCTCAGCGATGATGAGGAGGTGCCGCTACCTACTGGACAGGGTGGAGTAGGCAGCAATCAGCATGCCTGAGCCAATTCAATTGAATTGAATTTTGGGTCATTTCCTCTTTTGTATTTTTTAAGTAAATTATAAAAATACTTTTGCCATTACAGCTTTATTTCTGAAACTTTTGCTAATACTTATACTCAAAAAACAGGTGCCAAAATACAAGTTCACCCAGGGTGCCATTTTTCCTGAGACTGGCCCTAGATGGCAAGCAGAACTCCAAGTAGCTGTTCATAGGGGCATAATTCTGCAAAGCTCTGAGTGCTCATAACATGAATGTAAAGTGAATGTGAACCACGACTTGCCAAATATCATCAGCACCTGCAAGGCTTTGTTCCCAAGAGACAGCACATATCCAATATTTAACTGCCACTGTAGTTACCCAGATGACTGCAATGGTGTTTGGATGCATAACAGTTTATGAAGACAGTATTTTTTTCATATAGGCACGTGACAGTCAGCAGCAAGAATGTTCCAAGCTAATAGTAACTTATCTTCCACCAGAGCAGTATAGATAGTATAACAGGGAAAGAAGTTTGCACAGCCAAGCACACAGCAAACATGTCGCAACAGAAAATTTGTAATTTCTTGCAAGAAGCATTTTTATAGCAAGTCAGGTTCTTATGGCCACCTTGTATATATTGGTATGGTAATGGTTATGTTATGTTTCATTAACATAATCCCCCCTCCCCCCTCTCTCTTTAACTGCCCAAGCTGATTTAGAGTCTGATCCTGCTTAATATACTTCCCAGGTGTTTTCTGACCACAGTTAAATTGTTTGTACAACGCTTCAAAAGTACTAAAGTGCTGGGTGTTAAACATACATGCAAGCTGTGTTCCCAGGCTGCAGGAGCTACAACAACTATGCGAGAGACATTACACAGGCATCTCTCACACCTTTTGTTATATGGATTTCAGGGCAAAGATAAACTCTCAAAACATCTGTTTTCTGGTGCAAATGAAAATATTAAGCCAGGTCCTGTAGCAGAGAAGGAATAGAAAACAGCCCTAATAAGGCAGGTGGAGATCTCTGTTGCATAAAAGAGCTTTCTTCTACCACAAAATAGTCAACTCTAGGCTTTCCTCTACCCAATACAGAGGGCCTGTGGAGGCAGCAGTCAGAGTTTGGTTCTTTGGACTAGATCAGGGATGGGCTGGATGTGGCCCGCCAGGCCATTCTATCCGGCCCACAGGGCCCCTAAAAAATTTTAAAAATTAATATTTATCTGCCCCTGGCCGCCTGTCACGTGGCTCTTGATGGCTTGCCAAAACTCAGTAAGCAGCCCTCCACCTGAAATAATTGCCCACCTCTTGGCTAAATACAGACATTCAAAAAGCCGAAGATGGAATCGATCTAAGTTCTGCAGTTTTCTGTTAACGGCATAGTTTAGATCGGTAGTGAACAGAATACACATTTGCCCTTTGGTGGGGGCAATTCTTAGACCAGGTTCCATCATTTTTAAACCAGTCTGTGCGCCAAGCTTCTGTTCTGTTATGGGTATAGACCGGTTTCCAGTCACTTATACCAGTATAAGAGTAATGTCTGAACCTAGCTTTGGAGAATGGGCTGGGGACACCTTCTCATGGTATAAATTACAGCAACCGTGTGAATTTTCTAGGCTAGGCCAGAAGCCAAACCAACCTCAGCTGCCTCTAAGATCGCATAGATGGCAAAAACTCACCTTCCCTCATGAGTGCTGCCATGGTACACCTGGGGATCTAGTGCATAATATCTGTTCAAATATCAGAACACAGCTACCCTGGAAAGCTCCCAGGACTTTAATTCATTCAATGGGGGAAAACAATGATCAGAGTGTCTGTCAAGTTTTCAAGATTACTTCAAGGCAAGGATGAGATGTATTTCATAGCCTTGAGTATTCTTCATTTTCTTTGGCACCATTCTACTGTCTTTTCTGTTCACTAGGAATATATAAAGTACAGACACTCAGGTATTCACATATGCCTCAGGGTCATGTCTCCATGAAAACAAAACCAAAAAAAAGCATAGAATCACTGCCAGAAGGATTTGTCTGAGGACATGTAGCTCAAAGGCAGCAGCTAGTTATACAATGACAGTACCTTTATGAATGTTTCACGTGCCTGTCTACTTGGCGGTTCACTAAAAATGATAGAGTTGCTTTAGCAATTACCATACCTACATACTTAAACAGGACAGTTTTGTGCTCATGGCATTTTGTTGCCAGGTCTGTAAGCAGATCTATATAAAAAGTACAAAAAGAGTACATTAACAATATTGTATTACGGCTTGGCCCAGACAGCCACCCTCATATGCCAGTGAAGCTTAGCTCCAAATGGTATAGCTGGGTTCTTTACAGTTAATTGCAGCAGCACTCTGAATCCAAATGCTTCTTCAAGTGTGGGGATTTGTGCACACAGATTCATAGACGTTTAAAGGACCTTGTGAGATCACTGGGTCCAGCCCCCCTGCTCTGGGCAGGAAAGAACATGGGTCTGGATCCTGGACCTGAAAATAAAAGGGAAAGAAAAAGACTTTTTGTAAAAACAGGGGAGGCAGTTAGTGAATAAAACTGGAAGACAGCTAAAAAAATGGAGTGACAGAATGACAAATGAATAGGAAAAATAGCATAGAGTAAGGTAAAGCTAGAGGAGGGATCAGGTAAGCACAGAGTAAAGGGGCCTTTCAAGTGTTGCTAGGAGAGGAACTAACCCAGATAAACAAAAATGCTGGTGGGAAGAACTAGCTAAAATAACTAGGGGGCAGAACCAGATTCCAGACTCAAGCAATAAAGACAGGAGAACGTAAAATAGTGCAATTCTGAGAAAACTTGGTAGGCACCAGTGAAAACAATGAGCGAGAGAAAAATCCGGGGGGGGACGCAGGGTTGGAAGCAAGTCAAAAATAAAACAAAAACAAGAGGTGGGCAGGGAAACTAAATTCTGCAACTTTCCCTTGATCCTCTGAATCCTGTGATCCTGCAGAAGTCACAGCTTTTTTCTAAGTGAAAGCCTTTTTCAGTCTCAATAAGTTACAACACAAGGTTAGATGATGCCTGTTTCAGAATTTAACAGGAAAAATCAAAATGAGGTTTATGACAGAGCCCGGCAGGACAAATTATGCTGAGGGGAAACCAGCACGGGTTCGTGGCAGGCAGATCGTGCCTGACCAATCTAGTTTCTTTTTATGACCAGGTTACGAAACGCCTGGACACAGGAGGAGGGGTAGATGTCGTATACTTAGACTTCAGGAAGGCCTTCGATACGGTATCCCACCCCATACTGGTGAACAAGTTAAGAGGCTGTGACTTGGATGACTACACAGTCCGGTGGGTGGCGAATTGGCTGGAGGGCCGCACCCAGAGAGTCGTGGTGGATGGGTCGGCTTCGACCTGGAAGGGTGTGGGAAGTGGGGTCCCACAGGGTTCGGTCCTTGGACCGATACTCTTTAATGTCTTCATCAGTGACTTGGACGAGGGAGTGAAATGTACTCTGTCCAAGTTTGCAGATGACACAAAGCTATGGGGAGAAGTGGACACGCCGGAGGGCAGGGAACAGCTGCAAGAAGACCTGGACAGGTTGGACAAGTGGGCAGAAAACAACAGAATGCAGTTCAACAAGGAGAAATGCAAAGTACTGCACCTAGGGAGGAAAAATGTCCAGCACACCTACAGCCTAGGGAATGACCTGCTGGGTGGCACAGAAGTGGAAAGGGATCTTGGAGTCCTAGTGGACTCCAAGATGAACATGAGTCGGCAGTGTGACGAAGCCATCAAAAAAGCCAATGGCACTTTATCGTGCATCAACAGATACATGACGAATAGGTCCAAGGTGATACTTCCCCTCTATCGGGCGCTGGTCAGACCACAGTTGGAGTACTGCGTGCAATTCTGGGCGCCACACTTCAACCTTGTGGCTGCCTATAAGTTTATCGCGGGGGCACAGAAGGGAATTGGTGAGTATTTATTCACCAAGGCGCCCCCGGGGGTTACAAGAAATAATGGCCACAAGCTAGCAGAGAGCAGATTTAGATTGGACATTAGGAAGAACTTCTTCACAGTTAGAGTGGCCAGGGTCTGGAATGGGCTCCCAAGGGAGGTGGGTGCTCTCCCCTACCCTGAGGGTCTTCAAGAGAAGGTTAGATGAGTATCTAGCTGGGGTCATCTAGACCCAGCACTCCTTCCTGCTTATGCAGGGGGTCAGACTCGATGATCTATTGAGGTCCCTTCCGACCCTAACATCTATGAATCTATGACAGAATAAATACATTAATTAATTAATGGGGGGATACGATTTACTAGGAAAGATCCGTTTCTGTTTCTAACTGATCTATACATAATAGTTGCAATAGTAGTTAGATGTTGTATTGCAATACAATATATTACAGCAGGGGCCTAATCAGGGATCAGGGCACCATTTTGCTAGACTGTAGAAATACTGTCTCAAGGAGCTTGCCTTTAGGATCCAGTGCTGCTTCCCTTGTACCTGCCCTTGACACTCCAGGGCTTCAGTGGAAATGTTGGAAATAGAAAGAATGCAAGATTGGATACTTAGGATCCTCTCCTACCTCTTAATCAGCAAGCAGCAACTTTATTCTCTAGTTTTACTGTAGAATTTGAGCACTTTGCATCAACTCAGAGGTGATGCATAGGGGGTGCACACAGGTGCACATGCACCTCCTGAGAGTAGCGGTGCACCCCCTACAAAAAGTCTCCGCTCATCACCCCGTCACTGACACCACTAGCAATGTCTGCGGGCAGTCCACAATCCCCGCTGGCCATTGTCACCGCTGGCGGTGGTAGCTGCAGGGGGTCACCAACCCTTGGTCAGCACTCACCCCGCCCCACCACCACCACCAACAGCGCTGGTGACATCTGCAGGAGCTCCCCTGCTCCCGCCACCCCTGCTGCCCCCGCCACCACACTCCCCAGCTGCCCATTTATTTATTTATTTATTTTTCTATCATAAACCTCGTTTTGTTTTTTCCTGTTAAATTCTGAACCTGGCATCATCTAACCTTGCATGAGTCATTCATGCATCAACTGACTACGTATGTTATGCTCCCTTGAGAACACACATGTTCAGTTGATGTAAAATGCTCAAATTTAGTTAAAAGAAAAGCTGATTTCCTTTCATCCTAAGAACTGTGCCTTCTTCTATCTAATCAAAGTTTCGTGTCTTAAACATCAGGGAACACAGTGTTAGAATTAAGGTAAAAATAACTAAAAATTCTTGTATCTAGGCAGGAAGGAGGTCCTCATAGTCTAGTGAATGGATTCTTCAGACTTCATTTCTATGCTGATTGTTCAAAAGTCCTAGTTAGGAGCACAGGAAGGAAGTTTTCCTGCAAATCCATGGCCCATCCATCCATGTGCATTTTACATCTGTAAAATATGAGTGCAACATGCTACTAAAGAAAACTGTGGGCCCTTTCACAGCTACAGTAATCTACACTCCTGTAGAACCACTCCTAGGCTAACTGGGGGAAAGATCTTAGAAATTCTCTCCATTTTAAGAGGATGGCACGGCACAGAAAGAATTACTGCACAAATATTACCACACACAATATTCCCTCCGGTTTACTTCCCAGGAATAGGTGTTCATTTGCTGTTGCTGTCAGATAATTTCAGAACCATGTTGAAACAGGCCTCAATGGTTAACAGGAAAGCTTGTTGCTTCACCCTTTTATGCCCACACAGTTTCTCAGAAGTTGTGCAGTGGATAGTTTCACGAAATCTTATCCCCAGGCAGGAATTTACAGGAAGCATCATCAGTGTTTATCTTCATTTTTAAATTAAGGCTGAGCCTGAACTAAAATTCTGGATCTGAGCTAGCTGAAGGGGGTGGGAAATGGCTCTTGAAAACAAATGAAAATTTACATGAAAAATTTTCGTGACCTTCAAAAAACTTTTGCAAAAATAAAAAAAAAAGTGTTTAGTTTCAAATCAAATTAAAAAATCATTTAGTTTCATTTAGCTTGTTTCCTGACCTTTTTGCCTTCCCTTTAATTGTAGCTATATTCACTCAAGCCATCTTTACACGGAATTTGAATTCACTATATCAATCTTTACACGCCACTCACTATATCAATTTTAATTCAAACCTTTTGTTATTCCAGTACAAGGCGAGATGTGAACTAGCTCAGGTAAAAAAACACCATGATTTGGCAAAAGCATTTATATTAAGCTGTTTCTGTTCCCGAAAATCATACTTTCTACAAAATACATGGAGCCTGACTGTTACATTACTGTAATGCTATTCATTTCAGAGAACTGATACAAGCCACTGAAAGAAA
>NW_005842879.1:527267-573321 GCF_000455745.1 Alligator sinensis
GAATTAGGTTCACGAATGCTTGGTTTAAACAGAAGAGTTGCACTGGTAGAATTCACTTTTTCAACAGAGGCAGGCATGCATAGATGAAATAACTGAAACTGAAATGAATGAATAGTTAAAATGCCCCTTCCCACCATTTCTCAGTGCGCAGGCGCTAATATATGTGATGCTCTGGGTGCTTTAACTAAAGCAGCTCTTGGAGCCATTCTAATTAAAGCGCCTTCCCCGCCACCACCAGAGCATGTATATAAACACTCAAGGGGTATATCCCCAGAAGCAGGAACATGCATTTCCACAGAGACAACAAATCTGTGCTGCTGCTAGTTATCCCAGGGCACACTCCTGCACATGCACTCTGGTGCATGTCATATTGCTCCAGGCGGGGTAGGAAAGGCTGAGGCCAGCATCTAGGCTGGCCCCAGTAGCCTTACCTGGGATCTGGGGGCCTCCCTGGGCTGCAGCAGCAGCAATCCAGGTGTGCAGAGTCTGGACAACAGCCAGAGCATGGCTCTGGCCAGCCAGGCTCCAGTTTCGAGTGGCACACACTGCAGCCACATGCGCCATGCTGCTTTTTTTGGGCATGTGTTTTTTTTTCACCAGGATCTCCCAGTGTCAGAAAAACCCACCGTGCTGCAAACTAGGAGCATGGCAAATGCATGCACATCTGGCACGTGTGGCTTGCAGCACCACAGACGGGTTTGTCGTGCCGCAAACCACAAGTGCATACTCATGGGGATGCACCCACAGAATCCCTGTGCTAGACTGAAATCACCTGTTGAAAGAAGTCCACTCTTAGTTTTCACTTATTTTTTTACTACAGAAAAATAATAGTGCAATTCACCAGTGTCAAAGAGCTCAGAAAGACCCCAACAGGTGAGAATGTTTCTGACACTATGGGTTCCTATTTGAAATCTCTCAATTTATCTTGTGAATCACGTGTGTTTGCATACCCAGCAGTGCTAATATTGCTCCCTTAAAAGGCTCTCATGGTATCCCATGGCACCTTGGTTGTGAATCACTGGTCTACCCTATTCTTAAGCTTCAGGAACTACTCTTATGCACAACTATCAGCAAATATCCAAAACATCAAAAACACCCTTTAGCTCACCTCAAGTTATGCAGGCAGATGCAGGCACTGTTACTGCCTAGGCCCAGGGAGGAAAGTAAGAAGTTTGTTAAAATATGGTATGATCTGAATGGGAAGGAGCAAAGATTTTTGAGGCAAAGAAGGAATCTATTGAGAAGCAGCACCTTAGCCTGAATGTAGTTTGCTGTCAAAACTCAGGCACTGGTGCCGATATGAAATAGCTTGGAGGTCAGGGAGAGTTCTGGGGAATGAGATGGAAATGAGCATGCAAATAGTTCAGAAATGTGTAATGAAAGAGGTAAAATTTCAAATGCACTTCCTGCTTCCCCTTTTTTTCAGACCCTTGGGGGCACTGATGTTTGACTCTCTGAAGGAAAAAAAACAAGATCAATCAAAAGTTTCTTTTTACAAGTTCCTTGACTTCAAAGCAAGTTCACAGCATGTTTGGAAAGAACATTCTTTCCTAAAATCATACACTTGACATGCTTTCTCAGGCTTCAACATGAAGACCACCTCTTTCAGTGATGTCCTGAAAAGAGTTTCAGGGGCACTTTGTTAAAATTATGCCAGTAAATTGAAAAGAGAGATGGGGTTCCTGCCCCACCTTTGACTAAGCTGCTCATTTTCTGGGATCAGATAAACCATCCCTGACTTGTATTCTTGGTGTTTGTTAGCAATGCTTCTGAAGAGCAGTTTTATAAAGATTTAGAATGCGCTGGAATTCATGGGAAGTTTGATTTCATTCCTTTCCGAGCAAAATTAATACCTTATTTTGGATGTGATTGTTTCTCCCTCTAATGTATGCACATCTTCTTCAGCAATTTTCCCTAGATGCTAAACTTTCCTCAATAAAAATATGCAAAAGGCTGTCACTAAAACTCATTTATTTTAATCATAAAAAATAGAGCTAAGGGACCTCAAGAGGTCACCTAAGCCAACTCTGCAGCTCAGGCTAAAAACTGCCCTGTCTAAACCATCTCAGACAAATATTTATCTGACCTGTGCTTAAAAACATCCAATGATGGAGATTCCACAACCTCACTAGGTAATCTATTCCAGTACTAAAACAGTCTTATAGTTAGAAAATGCTTTCTAATATCTAGATTTCCCTTATTGTAATTTAAGTCTATAACTTATTGCCCTGCCCCCTGTGGATACAGACAACAATTGAGTGCTCCCCTTTTATAACAGCTTTCAAATACAAAAAGGGTTGTATTTATACTATAAGCTTTTTGAGGTACGGAACCTCATTCCTATCTATTAAGTGTGTTGATAATTACGGTAATCACTCCCACTCAGTTAGCTGCCAGCACTAGTTCTGCACTTCATATTGGAAAAAAGCTCCCATTGATATTTGGCCTGAATAAAGAGTAAAGACCAGATCCAAAAAGATATTAGAAACACAATTCCTATGCAGGCCTCCTAAATACCCATTGATCTCAATAAGAATTATGCAACTAAATATTTTTGATTGTTTTTTTGGATCTGGCTGTTATTGCTGCTCATGCAAGTGATGTACAAGTACCCAGTTTTACAAATGCAGTGTCATTTGATCAGCATCTTAGAGAAACCTGGAATGCTGATATTCCCTTCTGTTATTCCTGAAGCAGATATCAATGGGGTGTTTCTTCCTATAACCTGATACACTAAGATCCAGCAGCTCCTCTACAGTTTTAATTGACTGAAAAGCGTATTCCATTTCATAAGTCTTTGAATCCAACAAAGTAGGGTCAGCAGGATCTTCATTTGATGTTTCTGGGATGTCTTATTTTAAAAGTCTATTCAGTAGATAATGGATTACAAAGTACCTCAGAAGTTAATTACGGAATTCACATGAATATTTAATTCCTTTGAAATCAATGTCATGTTAGGGCAAATAAATACCAAATTATTAATAAACAAGGGACATTATGGGAGCAGGACTTTTAAAGAGTATAAATCCTAATTAATATATTTACTGTCCTCAAGGGCTCAGTTTAACAGAAGATAATCAGTGAACTTAGCAATAGAGCCAGAGTTAAAACCTCCTGAAGAGAAAATAGAAAGGAAGAGAACAAGAGGCTGAGGAGATAACCACAGAGTGGAACCTAAAGAGGAACCAGCATCATTAAAGTACAACCAAGCCTGAATACAATTTGATCATACTATCTAATAACCCATCGAGTAATAATAGGTTCAGTCTTCAGCCTAATGTAAGTGAACACAGTGTTATTGATTACACCTTCTACACTGACCGCCAGGGAGATATGCTGAATTACACCAACTGAGGATGTGTCCTAATAATTAAAATCCAATGTTTGGTCCCAGTAGGCTGTTCATCTCTCACACCCTTTACTGTCTCACTGCTTGACCTTAGGAAAAGTTATATATCTTTTTATTTAGATTGTGAAATATAACCATCCTCTGACACATTAGCTGTTAGGATTTTCTTTTTCTTTACAGTCCCCACTGGAAATTTCTACTGGAACCATTTTCTGTGAATCACAAATCATCCAGTCCAGAAGCATTTTGATAGTATAAAATTCAATATAAAAATTATGGTTGGGAAAATGGTCTCAGAGGAAATACAATTTCAGTGGTCCCTAATACAAAATTTAACCAAAACTTTTTCTGAGGTTCACAAAAGTTTGACCAATTTAAACAAAGATAATTTTCATTCTCATTGCACTTCCTTACTTCATCACAAACTTGTACCAGGAGCATTAGAATACTTGGACTATTCTAACAGCATTCCTGGCCCAAACTAACCCACAATATGCCTGCTATCTAATGAAAGGCTGATCCCTCAGGGTACGTCATAATCCAAAAGTTTGGATAACATTCTTGCCTACAGTTTCACAAGTGAGTATTTAATTGGATGCCCAATTTAAATCACCTTAAAAAACCTGATTTTCAGAAAGTAGGTGCTCAATGTCTATTGAAAACCATATACATCTAAGCCATCTCAAGCAGGACACCCCAAATTACTTCCCATATCAATCCAAGGGTACCAAAAAGATTGTATATTGGATATTTACAATCCATGACCACTATTCAAAATTGAGTGGCATAGAATCCCAACAACTGATGAGCTGTAAGTGAAGAGTCCAGTTCCTGCTCCAAGCCTAATGAAGTCTTCCCGTAGTTTAAAACTAAGTCAGCCCTTCTCCAACAAAGGGAGAAACATCTTTTTTCAGATGTACTGTAAACTGTTTTAAAATCGAGGGCATCACTAGGGTGGGACAATGGGGGCAACCTCCCTGGGCACTGAGTTGGTGAAGAAGGAGCAAAAAAAATAGCTGCTACTGGCAACTGCACATTCACAATTTCAATCAGATGGGTAGAGTAGTAGATACTGGAAGTCACCACTGCCCATGTGCCTTAGGCACCCTGCTGCATTGCTACACTGCTATTAAAATCCTTGGCTTCTAAGCACTGGTGAATCAGACTTCCTGTGAATTTTACTACTAAAATACATTTCTTTAAGATGCAGAGGTGAACAAACCATTATTTGCTGGGTCCCACATATGCACCCTGACTGAGATGGACTGTGCCTTTTGCTATACACGTGGGGAAATTAAAGCTCTTTTGTGAAAATATTGTCTAAAATCTTTGTGTTGAGAATATATGGATTTCCTTTGTGTGTTTATCCATTGGTTTTATTTTGTTCATTTTCTATTATATCCATTCAGATGAAATTTAATTAAGTCCCAGCTGTTTAAGTGAGAAGGAAAAAAAAACATTTTAGCAAGTTCTTGTCTAAAGTTCAGCTCTAGGCTGTTAGTATGCTCTTCCTCTTCTGTAGCTGGCATACAACACTAAGGACACAAAGTTTGAATAAACAATATCAAGGTTCTGACACAAATCCCAGGTCAACCAGGATATTTTCTGAGTTAATATAGCCAAAAGAGTCTTGAATCAGCCTCAGTCCTCCTAGCCAAGTGCAATTTCTGCATCCTGATTCTCACAGTCAGAAAACCTGGGATTCAAAGCCTAGCCCAGGGTACCTGCAGGCAGAGAACTGGGCTGTGGCACTTCCAGCTCAGCCTGGGCCCTCCCATGAGGTTCCTAACAGGGGATCAGGTGGCCTGAGAGGAGCACTGTAAACCTGATGGGAGGGCAATGAAGTTCTCCCAGGTCCTGCAAGGCCTTGTCCCTGCAACCATGCTCCCGGTTATCCCTGCTGTGGACCTCCTTGCGGGAGTCCTGTACTGCTGCATCTGTCTTGAACCATCCATCTTAAACTCCCATCTTGCTTCTGCCTTAGATCCTTCTGCCCTGCCTCTAGCCTTGCCTCATTCCCACACTGAGCCTCTGCCTTGCTCCTGTCTTGCCTCTAGCTCAGTCCCTACTGCCCTGTCTCCAGCCTTGTCCCTGTTTTGGACTCCAGTACCTCGCTCCTGCCTACCCTATCCTGCACATTGGATTCTCTGGCTCCTGACTTCTGGTTTGGCCTTGAACATGGGCTTGCTTGTCCCCTAGCACAATCCATCAGACTTTGACTGATACCGGAATTCCTTGGCTCGGCTTGTGGACTTACGGTATTGTTAGCCCTCAGTTTCTGAACCCTGACCCCCATGTCCAGGTCATACCCATGATCCTCATGCAAAGAGAACTGATCTAGGGTGTGCATTCTGCATACACTAGATCAATAAGTAACACCTGATTTATGAGAGTGATAGCTATGACATTGATTGGACTATGGAACAAGGCCTCCAGTTCAATTCCAGGTTATGTCACCAATGACAAACATATTTTACCCGTCAGTTGAGGATTCCATATAAACAAGGTGGAAAATCTCAATGCTGTCCCCAAGGACAGGTGTCCACAATAAGAACCCACTGCTACAATAGCCACCAGTTGAAGGTGTATTCAATTGGCAGTACCATTCCAGATTCTGCCATGGAGGTGTGAATGATAACTGGAGAAAACTGTATGACAAAGTGAAGACTCACAAGGCCAGTTCTGGTCATCTACAACATTATTTACAGTGGAAGGATCTTGCAAGTGCTCTTAGTGGAAAAGGAGCCATTGATAATGCTCTTGAAAAGGGTTTACATTCAGAGTGTTGTGAGGTCTGGTTGACATTACCCTGTTTCTGGCAAAGTAAAATTTGCCATTCCGAGGATCATTCTACCCTACAGCATGACAGTTGTGGGTTGTTCCTTTCTCCTGTACAGTTCATCAGTAAATACAATCAATACAATCAAGATTTGAACTGTCACCTTGAAACTGTTATGGAGCATTGAATGGCTGGGGAGAGAATGCAAGCACACTGCATGTCCTGGCATAGTCAGAATGAGTATTTGGAGGTGTGTGCCAAGAAAGTACTAAATACGATTCTTGAGGAGGTGAGAAATGCTCGCTACTACAGAATCATCCTAGATGGGATGCCTGATGTCTCGCATACTGAGCAGTTGGTATTTATCATGAGATATGTACATGAAAGAGATGGAAAATGGGATGTGCAGGAACGATTTCTGAAAATGGTGGACTGCAATAAAAAGAAAGGAGTAGACATCGTGGAGCAGATAAAGAAAATGCTGGCAGAGTGTACGGTAGAGTTGCAGAACTGTAGAGGGCAAGGGTACAACAATGCTTCAACTATGTCTGGGAAATACCAGGGTGTAAAAACTAGGATACAGGATGAAAATCCTCAGGCATTGTTTTCACCCTGCAGTGCACACTCTCTGAACCTATATGGTACCCATGCCATGGAGAAGAGCCCCAAAGTGAAAACACGTTTTTAAAATGTATGGAAGCTGTACACTGTATTTTCATGCAGTTCTGCAAGATGGAAAATTCTTCAGGAAACTGTAGGACTCTCTCTTCACTCTATGTCAACAACTAGATGGAGCTCAAGAATCAATGCTGTTCGTCCCCTCAAGACAAATCCTAAAGGGATGCTGGATTCTCTCTTCAAATTTGAGAAAGAATTGAACTTGACAAGAGAAACCCAGGCAGATGTTTCAGGTCTCACTGGGTGGATGCAATCCTTTGAGTTCATCCTTCTGACTACAGTATGGTACAATATATTGCAGTCCATCAATATCCGAAGCAAGCTTGTCCAAGGATCCAAGTTCACCATGGAAGAAGGGGTTCAACAAGTCAAAAGACTCCTGGAAGAAATTCCACAGTTGAATGATTCTGAGCCAAATCTTCTCATGGAAGCTAAGGTCATAGCTGAGGAGGTAGGTATCACCACTGAACTCAAGAGAACACAGAAGAATCTGAAGGACAAAACATTTCCACGATGAGCCACCCAATACAGAACACAATCTCTTCCCCTGAAGATAAATTCAGGGTTGAAGAGTTCATCACAGCCATGGATATGCTCCTCTCATCTCCAAAGCCTAGCTGAGACCATGGGGGAAACTCTCAAACTTGTTCTCATTTATACTTGACCCACCAACTATTACAGAGGATGAAGAATTTGAGAAGTTTGTGGAGTCCCTGTCCACCACATACCCACGAGATGTGAACAAGGATGAGTTGCAAGAAGAACTTTGCCTATTTTACAAAATCAGGAAGACTTGTACACCTCTGGGGGAGCCATGGGCACTGCACTGTAGCTTCTCAACCAGATTTATGGCAAAGGTGTAGAATCTGTGTTCCCCCAGATATGCATTTACTTGAGAATGCTCATTGCCTTGCCAGTCTCTGTTGCATCCGGGGAACGCACTTTCAGTAAACTTAAGATTATTAAGAACTACCTGCGGTGTTCAGTGATCGGGGATGATAGGTTGAATCATTTGATCATGCTCCCAGTGGAGAACACACTTGCAAAGCACATAAATTATGATGATGTAATTGATGACTTTGCATCCATGAAGGCGAGAAAGAAATACTTTACTTAAACTTTCCTCTTCTCATGTTGTTCTTAAGTTCCTAACTTTGTAGCATAAGTTTAATTAACAGTTTGCAAGTGAAACATTTATGTCATTCTGCTTTAGTTACCTGTCTCCAAGGTAAATTCTCTCTGCCTAGCCCTCCTTGCCATGGGAACAAGCGGGGAAAGCCGGCTTGTTCCCCTTCCCAGGGCAAGGGAAGGAGAAGCCGCATGTGAGAATTCTCACACGTGATGTGTGCGTACAAGAATTCTCACACGTGGTCTCCCAGCTTTGTACACACACACACAGCTGCTTGTACAGGGCAGTGGTGGGGCCCCCAACATCACACCTGCCCCAGGCCCCATAAACCCACTAGGCAGCCCTGTTTCCAGATGGGGAACTGGTACCCAGAGATTACTTGTCCAAGATCACACAGGATGTCACCAGCAGAGAGGAGCTAGAACCTTGCTCTCCCAAATCTTAAACTAAAACATGAATCAGTGAAACATCCAGGCCATTCAAGAGAGGAATGATACAGAGTTCTTCCCTTGCATGTCATGCAGAACTGCCTGTTGCCTAGCCCCTGTTGTCCTCTGTAATCCCTTAAAAATTTTAATCTTACCAGTCTACCCAGTAGTCCCTTTTCACTTTACCAATTCATTAAGTTACCATTTTATTCTAAAATGTTAAATGTTTAGTCCCAAATACAGTATTTAAATCCATGTATATGCAGGACTATAAGGCATATATCTTATCATGACTGCAGATTTATTTATACATTCATTTTGACATATCTTCTACTTTTTAAAAAAATTAAGATTAAATTGCTGTAAAATTATCTCATGAAGACTTGACCTTGAAACACCATTCAAATTTTAGATGTCTAGAATATGCAGTAGAACAAAGTATTTACTCTGTGACTTGTTAACAGCAAGACTTCTCATAGGAATACAATTCAAGACAAATGCATTTGATAACAGCAAATGTTTAGAGAATGTGTATGTACAGAAGATGTAGTACATCCACAATTTACCTAAATGTCCTCAATAAAATGAGATTCCAAAATTCTGAAATACGTTGTTGGATCATTGCTCCTTTTGTATTTGTTCCAAGACCCTGATCCTGATGCTGTGAGACACCTGATGCTGTGAAACACCTGTGAGGTATTGACACCTCACTAAGAATTAAAGGGCATTCAGCACTTAGCAGCACCAGGTCCCCTTATTTGGACAAGGCCACTTAAAAAACACTAGGTAGTAACCTGCAAGAAACTAGCTGCAAAACTCCCACTAGCTTCAAAAAGCCGCAGGAGCAGTCTGTTGGATATTAGTGCTGCTTCAATGCCCTTCTCAAGTTGATAGTTAAAAATTACCTGACTACACAACAGCTGTACAAGTACAGTTTAGAGGCACGCATTAAGGACTCTGAGCCATCATGACCATTTCTCCTTGTAGTCACATGCAAGCTAACAGCTTCTGCAGCAGGCACACGTGAGATTTAAAGCACCTGGCTGCAGCATAAGAGAAGCTTGCTGGCTAAGCACAGCAAGGTGTCTCTCCTGATGTGAGCTTCTCCTGTAGCTGTTGTGCGATTTTCATGGATACTTATGTTAGCATGGACAGGAAACATGTTTTTCAGATCTGTGCTACAAAGTAGATACAAAATCAATGCTAAAGCTGTTTTTTCTCTGTACTGATAATAAAGGACAAGGGTTCAAAGGCATCAGGATGCATAGAACAGCAGTTCTAATTCCAAAGAAGCCTTGAAGCAGAAATCCTTTCAGAATGCTTCATTCATTAATAATCTATAAGCATTTAATTGGTACCACTGGAAATTCAAAATACAGAATTCACTGTCCGATGGGGAAAGAGACAGTAGGCAGGCTTGCTGAGGACTGTACACATAATCTGTAGACAGCCTCTTTGTCAATTGAATAGTTTCTCAACTGCCACATCCAGGACATGATTCCTCCCCCGGAGAGAGAACCCCTATTAACTTCAAGGGAAGTTACTTTTATCCATCAACCTGTAGAGCAAAAAATAGGTATAATAGGTTCCTTCCCCTCCAAAATACAGGGCCTGAAAGCCTATTCCAGATTACTTTAATGTGAATGGAAAAACTCAGGGGGCCTTGGATCAAGTGTGAGAATTGAAAAGGAAACGCCTTCATAATAGCCTGGCTGGTGTGTCTTCTCCAAATAAATCAGATTGCAACAATAGGTCTCTAACATTTAAAGGCTATACATCTCTTTATTAACTGTGGATAAATGTCAGCCAGGCCGTGAACTGTTCCCACAGTATCTACAGAGTGGAGTGAGCCGCAGCAGATGCAAGAATAACCTCCCCCACTCCTCCTCTGAACTAACTGTGCGGGCCGACTCCCGATCCCGCCTGGATCGCCATGTGCGAACTCTCTCCCGATCCCATCTGGGTCGCCATGTGCGAGCCGGGGTGAGCCGGGGCCCCGTCTTTGTGTGTACACAGGCTGTGGCCAGTAGCCTGGGTACACAGGGTTGGAAAATACCGCGGTGCGGTATGGCACGCTTGAGCTAGAATCAGTCACGGAGGCGTAATGGTTGATTGAAAAGATTATTTACTTACACCCAAGGTGGTCGCGGTGTAGGCTGGTCAGCTTTCCAGGCACAGCTCTGCTTGAGTTCTCGGTGAAGGACTCTAATAAACTCGGTTCCTTGACCCCAGAGTGAATCAGGCTCCGTGGGTTCAAATATTCGTTCCCATGGAGCAGCTGTATCTCCGTGAGTGTTACTCGGTTCCCAGGTCCCCCAGAGCTGTTAAACTCCGTGGGCTCGACAATTGGGTCCTTAGGATAGGGATACGTCTGGGCTGCGATCGGCGACAGGGAGAGGCTAGAGGTTAGTTGCCTCGGAGTCGTTAAGGCTCCGAGGGGACGGTAAATAAGTCCCGCGGAGTTGTTGAAGCTCTGTGGGTTCGACAAATTAAACCTCTGTTGCCCTCTTAAGGAAAAAGCTGGGTTCGTATGGATCAGCAGCGCTTAGAGATCCTCACGCTCCTTTCCTGAACTCCACGTGCTTTCTCTCTCTCCGATTTGGGTGGAAACCACCCAAGCCTTTTGTATGGCTAGCAAGCCAATAGCTAGCCGCCACGTGTGCCTACATTAAGACTGGCCAATAATGTGGCGCGAATCCTAATACAAATGGCAGTGACTCCTTGCATCGCGCATTGCTATAATGCAAAAGAAATGCACTATGCAAAGAAAGCTACAGAACTGGCAGGAAAAGCTCCTGCACGCAGGTTCTCTGTTGCAGCAGAACACTCCACCGTGCAAAAGAGCTGCAATTTGGTGGGAACATGATTTAGCGATGCCGAAGCACACTCAAATAAAAAAACCACAACTTTGGGTTGTGACACTAACAACCCAAAAGAAAGAGAGGTCCCCTCAGCCTAAGAGACTCCAGCCTGGTTGCCACATTTACCAAGGTTAAATGTAAGCAATTGTCAGGCAGTAGCTAACAGAATCATTCTTTCTGCATCAAGCTGAAGAAAAGGGATAATGATTCATTTCCCCATCCTTTCTTCATCTTAAGGAGAAAAGCCAAATTATAGATTTACCTTTTCATTAGTGACCCTAATCTGCACCTCCAGCTTTCCTGTGGCTACACCACTTGCTCATATAACTAAAACCTCTCAGCAAGAAAATTTAGGTCCCAATTCAGTAAGGTGCTCAGGAACAGGCCAAATTTTAAGAATGTAAATAATCTCATTCATTTCCCTGGGATCAAGTAACAAAGTTCAACTTTAAGGGGTTGGGTCAAAAGTTCAGTTTCAGGCCCCGACTCCAATATAACCCCATTAGCAGTGTACTGCAATGCAAGACCATCATGCAGCAGGGACCCTTAACCAGCTTGGGGATCTATACACTTGCATGGTTAACACTACTCTAACACTGCCCCTGATTGGGACTAATTATATGCTTCAGGTCAGGCACATGTTTAAGTGTTGTGATGAATCTTGGAATATCTTCTTTCTGCTCTGAGAAAAGACTGGCAAGAGCAAAGGATCCCAGAGGAAAAGAGCATGGTTCATTCATAGTTTTCTACCACCACACTACAATACACAAGAAAGGGCAATCCCAGCACAGAGTAGGAACCACCATTTACAGAGGAACATTATCTTTTGGGAGGAGAAAGTATGTACTTTGTACCCTCTGTCCCTGAGAATTCTGCTCTCTGGAATGCCAAAAAATAGGTGTAAAAAAATTAAATAAGCTTGATAGATTTGAGGCTTTTTGTATTAATGTACACAATATTAACTTATACTGTATGCTGGTCAGGTTACCGGTAGTTTTATTATTTGTATATATTTAATTAACTCAGTGGAGGGCTGCCTGGAAAAAATATGCAAGAAGGATCAAGAAAGCCTTGCCTCAGCAAACATGTGAGTGCAGTTAAGGATCAATGCCAGAACTAGTTTTAGCTGAGACAGGTTTTAACCAGAAGAGTCATAGCCCAGAAACTCAGAATTATGGCAGGATTTAAATGAGATCCTCTTCTGTCTCCCTGAGCTGCTTTCTTCACCTGGTCAACTTTTTCACGCAAAGACAGACCAGCTTATCCAATGGCTGCTTCAGTTTGCAGGCAGATTCAGGGTCCATCAGAACCCCAGCTTGGGCTGAATGAAAATTTGTTGAAATTGAGATGTTTCAAATTAAATACTTCAAACTCCCCACACAGGTATTGTTCAGTTAGACTGTGCTTCCTCAGAAAATTTACGACCATCTCCCTTATTGCCAAATCTCTTAAAAAAAAACTTAGCACCCCATTTACTGAGCTCATTTGTAGATCTAGCCCTTAGAGTCTCCCGTCAGCTGTGCCACTGTATTCATAGGTGCTCCCTGCAACCCTCCATGCTTCATTCTTTTGCCCTGTCCCTTTCACTGTACTTCAATCTTCTATTAAAAGAAGATTATTCTGTTTTTTTCTGGTTCCTGGTGGCTAGTATGTAACTTTTGCTTTGATGCTCAAATTATTCAGGTCATTCTTTTGCTACTTCATTGCCTCAAGGTTTGTAACAGCTGAATAGTTTGAACAGCACTAAGTGTCTGTGACCATTGATTATTGTGATTAGCTTAAGTGACTCAATCCATAAATAATATCTGTAAGTGTAAACAATATAATAATCATTATGGAAAAAGAATGATAGGGAAAAGCTAGCAGACATAATGAAATGTGACATCCTCTGAGCAAGTAGAACCAATTTCCAGAAGTCAAGCCCTTTATGATGATTATTATTCTTATACATATTTATGGATGCCTATCACCAGAGTATCAGAACATACTAGTTATTAACCGGGTAACATACCTAAGTAGCATAGCTAAGCTGGAGAAATGCAGTTTCTTCTAAATGGATTGCATTTCCTTTATGTGTTCCCAGTTCCTCAATGGTTACAGCAAGGGATCTGAATGAAAGTCTTTAAATTAACACTCCCAAGACTAATGATTTCCAACTGACCAAGCAAATGAATCGGGTCTGCTAGAAAGAAGCTTGTGGATAACCTTACAAAATCTTACCAAGTACTCAGATATTGGCATCCTGACAAGACATGCAGGCCAGGTACAGACATAACACTTTTACTGGTATAAGTGATTGGAAACCCTTCTATACCCATAACAGAACAAAAGTTTGGCATACAAAACCGGTCTATATGTGTAATAGAACAGAAGTCTGGCACACAAACTGGTTTAAAAATGGTGAAACCTGGTCTAAGATTTGCTGTCCCCAACATGCCAAAGTGTGAATGTGTGTTCTGTTCACTACCAATCTAAACTAGGCTGCTTACAGAAAACCAGATAACATAGATCCATTATACCTTGGCCTTTTTGACTGTCTGTACCTAGCCCAAAAGTGCTGGCTTTCTTGGAAAGCCATAATAGAGAGAGAGAGAGATAAAGAGAAGAGATTTTTTTTCCTACATTTAGGACACTTGCTTGCTGACATGAGATAAATAAATTCATAAGCTTGCCTTGTGACAGCTTCCAATCCTTCCACCTGCAGTGCACTTGCTGCCTTTACATAACAGCCCAAAGAGCTTCTTTCTCTATACTTGTTTTGAGGGAAAAAATCTAAGTGCTATTGAGCTAAAAATATGAGAAAAAAAAATCATGCCCCAAAATCTCTCACAGGCATCACAAGATTCTTAAGCACCTGAATTATTTGAGCCACTTGTTTTATATTTTTCAACTACCAGATAAATAGTAAATCAGACAAAAGTTAACATTTATCTTTTGTCTCAGATATTTTCAACAACAATATATATATATACACACACACACACACACACACACACACACACACACACATACATATATATAGCCAGTTCCATAATTGCATCTTTGACTCCATGATGGATGCGTACATATATGACTTAAGAATGATCAGAACACTACATTGACACTAACTAAAGTTGATCTCATGGAGAACGTCATCCCCTTAAGCAGGGGTGATCATCCTGTGGAACAAGAGCCACAAGTGGCACAGCCAGCCTGTATGTGGTATGCAACAGATCAGGTAAGGGCCAAGCAGCACAGCAACAGATAGAGAAGAAGCAGGTGGTCTCTGCCCTCTGGTGATCAGACAGGGAGAGAAAGGAAGCAGGGTAAGAAACAGAAAGCATAGCAAGGGGATTCGGGTAGCATATGGGGAGGGTGTGGAGCTAATTTATGGCATGCCTGCCAAAAAGATTAGGCCCTCATTGCCCTAAAGACAGAAGAGGAAGTTGAGGTAGAGAGGCTAAGGGATTTATCCAAAGCCTACTGAAGTCCTGGGAGTCTTTCCATTGACTTCAGCAAGCTTTGGGTATGGCCTTTACGGGACTTCAGCTTAGCGCCATCTTGCTCTGTAGCTACCGACTACTGGGATCCACAGTCCTGACTTAAGCACCCAGATTCCTACACAAAGCATGAGGAGAGCTAGTTGCTTATTATTTTGGGAGTCTGTTTTGCTGTGTTCTTTATTCTAATTTCTCTTTTGTGATGCATATTTCACATGGCAACATCTTTCAGAGGCTCGCAAATAACTCTGGTGATTGGGCATAGAGCTTCTGTCCAATGGTTGGCGTGGATGCAGCATTCATTGGCACATGCTGAATTTCCAGAGGCAGTGAAGGGGTGACTTGAAATTTTAAAAATATCAGCCATTAAAAATAGCACAAACAAAAAGCCTGTTACTTGTCATTGAGCAACTTTTTCTGTGTCTCTCCTCCCCACAGAGTTTACAGAATCCAGCACAGAAGTAGGTCATTTCTTGTGCAACTAGCCACAAGGTCTGTTACACATGGGTAGGCTGTACATGGACCTACCTGTTCCAGCCTCCCCACTTAACTCCTCCCTCTAACCTGAGTAGTTTTATGGTTTTTTGTCAATGACCCATTTAATTTTTTTTTTTTAATTCAGAGAGATTTGCACGCTTTCATTTGTCTGAGGATTTACGTAAATCCCTTATCTGGTCTGCCTTGAGGTTCAGCCTGGCTCGGAAAAGGGTCATTCCATTCTGATGATACATTTCCATCGCTTAATATATAGAGTAGTCCTGTTCCCACCACCCCGTCAAACATTTGTTCCAGATTGGAAATTCCTAATAGTAACTGTCCAGGGATCCAGGACATGGCATCCTCTGACCTCACTATGCAGTGCCACCAATACTGAAGTCTATCTGTAGGTCCCACAGTTAAAGGCAGACATTTGTATCTACTTTACTTGACTACACCCCTCTGCTTCAAGGCTTTTGATCTCTTTAATAATGATGATGGCACTCCTTCCCAAACACAGTTTGTGTGTTATCTGTAGCTTCCTTCTCCCAATCTGTTATCAATTTATTATTTTCAAAAAGGAAAAAAAAATAGCTTTTCAACCTGATGCTTGAAATAGTCGTGCCGAAAGTAGAGTTTGGACCTTTCTGGGATAAATACAAAATAACCATGTACTTTGGCTGATAGCACATACTGCACTGGATCCGAAAAAAGATCAAGTTCCTGTCTGGTAGCAGGTGTGCACTCAGCCAGATGTATCAATAGAAACAATAAGCTTCACATTGTTCAGTTGCCTGAGTTACATGAACCACTAAAAAAAAAGGAAACAAAGAATAATTCCATCCTGCAGCTCTTATTTGCAATGTTCCTGCACTTATAGCTGAGCCAAAATGTCTGAACAAAGGATCTTGCTTATGTTACACCCCGCCTACACACACACTCATCACTGACATGACAGTGAAACCGATTAGCCATTGAGGACTGAGTGGTGGCCTTCATATTATGGTGCTAGTTTTTCAGTGTCCTTAACATTAGTTTTCAAATTTTTTGATTGTCTGTACACTCTACTGCCAAAAGACCTGATTCACTGCTATTTAGCATCCTTACCCCATAGCAAGTGCAGTGCTGGGGGTTGCACTACTGTCCTGAGTCAGTAACAAGCTCAGGGAACCATTTCACACCAGCTGCAAATGTACTGCCCCAGATTAAAATTGGTTTACCTGGATTACTGATACCATACAATTTACACAAGGGTTTTTAAAAATAGAACCATTTTGTATGCAATGATCATTTATTGGGCCACATCACATTCCCAATATAGTCATAAACAATCAGGGCTTTTGGCAATAGCACCATCAGTGTTCCCCACTGCTATGTAGTTTTCCATTCATTGCACAGAAAATTATTTTATTTCGAAATTGCTGTTGCTTCCTGAAACTCCTTCATACATTGATGCAGAGTCAGAGTTCACAGCATTGCAAAGGAAGGTTTAAATCCTAAACTCAGCACAAAACTGTAAAGAGAAAATGTTAAGGGTTTTCTTGGGGGGGGTATTTTTTTTTTACACATACCAGATTTTGCAAAGCCTTTTAAGAACAAAACCTGCCTTTTAGGTCTAGACTAAGGACATATCAACATCACAGTCACTTCGCAGTCATTTACCCTGTTTTCCTCAGAATAGATTAGCTGGTGCTGAGATCCAGGCTGTCAAGGCCATCATAGATAGACTGGTATTGATACCCTGCCTAAGTCACTTGAGGTGACTTGGGTATCTATACTATTTTGCAACTACAGACATGACCACAGTATAGAGACACTGCTTTGGTTGACAAAGTCCTTTATGGACCGACTAGTACAAATGCAGGTTGGCCAGAATAGACCTGAGATGCAAAAGCTAAATTTCCCAGAAGAGAAATATTCCCTTTTTGTTTCAGCAGTGGGCATCTGGCTTTTTTTAAAATTTGGTTATAAGTAATATAAGTAATGATATATAATATATATTATATATAATAATTATAGCATTATTTCAATCCAAGCCCAGGTGTTCTCTTTCTTCTGACCTCTACAGAGCATCTGCAACACTCACCCACATATTGCTGCCTCTTCATCCTGACGCAACCTTATCTGCTACCCTAATGTTCAGGACTTGCTGCCAGTACATCCAGTGCCGAGATGACTGAATGGACCTAGATTATGCTGTGGCAGACGTCATCTCTTAATAAGCGAGAGAAATGCTGAAAGAATCCTCATGGTATCTGAAGAAAGGAATGCCAAAGTAAACTGTTTATAGGGTAACAATTATATGAATTTATTTCATCCAGACAGATACAACTGATTAAAATAATTTAAGAAAACAAATGAAATTAAGAAACACCTTCATCACCAATATCTGCTCTGATCCTCTTGTGTTATTATAGCAGGATTTCATTTCCCTACCACTGGCAGCATGCCTGCTCTAAAGGGACCTCTGCCCTGATGCAAATACCTTACATAATTTACAGAAAGCTGGAAGGGAATGCCACTGCCTGGGCCCCTGGAAAGAAGCTTTCATTAGATAGTGCTAACCAAAAAGGGAGAGTTAGAACAGTTTACCCTTTTGCTCCGGTCTTCTGTGAAGCAGGAAGAGTGCTTTGCAGAAGAAAAGCAAGAGTACTGGAAGTCAAATCAATCATTTCCACTATTTGCAGTCAGCCTTAAGGGTACTAGAAATAAACAGCAACCAGACACCAGGGATACCACTGTCCAGTCCTGCTTAGAGCGCTAAAGCATCTCTTCATAAGGTATTATGGTATTCCACTTACTAATTTATTCCCCAATGGTCTGTTTCCTTTCAAGACATATCCTTGAACATCTTGCTCCTCTAGCATAATAAACAATCATCTCTAGCATCAGGGATTTCTATATAACGTAGCATAAACAACCACTTCCTTATAATGATTACAGTTATGCCTGAGCAGGCAGTGGCCCATATACTTAAACAGTCTGTTATACATATACATTGCACATTTATTATGCAGGTTCCAGTGTTCAAATCATACTAAATCCATGAACTGCATTAATAATATGTAGCACCTTTGCAGCGCTTATCCTCCATGTTCTTCCAAAGTGCTTTACAAGCATTGAATACCTTCCTGATTCACCTGTAGAGCCTTAGAGCAGACCTAAATCAGAAAATGGTGGCCTAAAGCCACCTTCCCATTTTCTCCCCTTGAACTACAAGTTTTCCATTGTCTGTGCAAGAGATGAATCTCAGAAACTCAGCATGCTTTTTCCTGCCATGTAGGGAATCCCATTGGTGATCTAAATCAGTGGTTCTCAACCTTTTTCCTACCAGGACTCATTTGCAAAGGTTCATGGCCTGTCCTGACCCACACCCCCCTGGCCCTGCTGGTACATGATCCACAGTCCCTGCCTCCTCCCTTCCCCGTCCCCCCCTGGGCCATGCTGATGTCCCTCACTCATGATCCACGGCCCCTGTCCTCCACCCAGCCCTGCCAGAGGAGCTTCCAACTGCCCCCCTCCCACTTGGGCCAGAGCGCGGTGGCTGTGGCATCTCTAGCTCATGCAGGTGCCAGCAAAACAAGTCCAACCCTGGCACAGGCTGGAGGGCAGAAGAGGGGAGGCCTGTGGCAGCCCCCAGCCTGTGCTGGGGCTACTGCACCATGCCAGGCAGACTAGTCACAGCCCCTTCTACCCCAAGAGCAGTATCTCCCGCAAGCATCCAGCCCAGCCTCACAGCTCTCTCCGCCCCCTTCCCCTGCTGGAAAGAGCAGGCGCCTTTCTGCCGCCACTCTGCCCTGCCTCAGTCTCGGCGCTTTCCCGGGATCAGTGTTTCTCGACCCGTGGCTTGTGACCCTCTGAAATCTTCTTGCGACCCACTTTTGGGTCACAATCCATGGGTTGAGAAACGCTAGTCTAAATGATCCTTGTAGAGATGGGAAATAGTGCCTGTCATGCACAGAGTGGTCATTCTGTTAAAATATAGCTCATGACATGACGGTAGGGTTGCTGCATTTCATTTGTTTTGTAGCCACACCTCTCTTTTCAGCTCTCCTTCATTCCTTTATGAACTATTTTCAATTCCATAATGGGTAATATATAGGGGTGTGCAAAGTGGGCCCTATTTGATTCAGATTTGGATTCAGCCTGAATCAGGGACAGTGATTCGATTAGTTGATTTGGATCACTGTCCATGATTTGATTCGGCTGAATCTGAATCTGAAGATTCAATGCTGATTCAGAGAATCAGTGATTCGGACATAGATACAACTTTAAATGTTTTTTTCTACATACCTCAAGGTACCAGCATGGCTTGTGAATGCTGCGATGCTGGGGTGGATGGAGCATCCCACAGGAGTGCGTGGGGGCCCTCCACCTGCTCAGCGGCAAACCCAGAAGTAGACCGGAAGTACTTCTGGTCCATTTCTGGGACTGCCAGGGAGTGCGCTGCCCTCTCCACCCCTCGTGCCCCATAGCTCAGTGATCAGCTGCGGAGGGATCCCAGGTACCCCCCCCCCCTCCAACCCAGGAGGCACCAGATGCCGAGCTGGGGGCCGTCTGGTCCACTTCCAGGTCTGCTGCCGAGAGCACTGGGGGGCCCCCCACGGTCCTGTGGGATGCTCCAAGCTTCCCAGCATCGCAGCACTCATGAGCCCCTTGCTACCTAGAGGTATGTAGAAAAACATTTAAAGCTGTCTCTATGTCCAAATCGCCGAATCTTTCTGAATCTCTCCGAATTGATTTGGAGGGTTCTGATTTGATTTGGAGAGATTAAAGGGTCCTCTGATTTGATTTGGATTTGGAGATTCAGCCACCAAATTGGGCTGAATCTCCGCCAAATCGAATCAGGGACCGAAGCCGCGCACAGCCCTAGTAATATAGATGCTTGTGTTCTATCTGCTAGGTCTGCGTCTTCCCTGGACCTGAGAAAGGGCGGTGTGTTCAAAAGCTTTTCAAACTTCCCTTCCAACTATACAGTTATCCCAGTAAAAGATATCACAAAAAAACCCAAAAAACCTTGCCTGTCATTTATGCTGTCAAATCTGAGAATTCCCTCATTCAGAGAAATGAGTCTTTTTTATTCTGTATGAAGCTGGTGCTGCTGATCGTAAAACTATCCAGGCTTTTATTAATGCAGTCACAGCCTAGTATTCCAGAGCAGTGTAAAACTTTGCCTCATAAATCCTTCTGACTAGCCCTTCCATACAGCTGCTTTTACCTCTGATGCAGATGCAACGTCTAAATCTCACTTATCATTCCGAGCAGTAAAAAGACAGACTGACAAACACATGCAAGTATGTTTAAACAAACCTGGCCCAAACTTCGCAAAGGAACCACTCATTGTCAGCACAAAAATGAGGAAAATAAATCAGTGTAAGGCTTTTAAACTCTGATGAGCTTTACAGGTCCACTCCTGTAGAACGGCACTAACGTCTTAGCAACACTCAGCTCTTGGCAGAACGAACCCACTATCTTATTTTTTCCATGCTAGACTGTTAAAGACCAAAGGTAGGCCCATGGACCAAAATTATGTTGCTCTCTTAATCTAACTTTACCATAGGGCAGACAACCGGATGCCCTGAAAGCCAGCCATGGAGCCAACTCTCTCAGTGAGTTTTTCCTGTAAAAATAAAGTGGCCCAATAAAATTTAATATTAAAGCACTTCTCTACTTATGCAATTAAAAGACGCTTCCTGAGCCCAACCTGTGAGGAGGAAGTCAGTGTCTAGATTGTCTCAGATGCTCATTTTGATATTATTTAACTGCAATCAACAGGGATGAGGTAACAGAGATACTGTTGCTCCCACTCCAGGAGGACCCATAAATTATTGCCTGTGGGTTTTATAACTGTTATTTTGCAACATATGTGTGTGAGCTAAAGGAAAGTCAACAATGTATTTTTGTTGTTGTTTGTGTATTTAACATGGGTGATAACTAGAGCTGTACTTTTCCTTTTTTAAGGAGAGTGAAAAAGCCATGATTGCAAGGAGCTATCCTGAAGACAATCAAGAAATCTAGTGTCCTGTGACGTTTCCCATGCCCCTGCTATTTGCCATTCATGGGGGAATAGGGAGGCAGAGAAATTATACTTAGATACCAGAAGCTTGAAATCTAATAAAAACATAAAAAGTGGAGGATGAGGCTCCCAAGAGCTGTGTGTCAAAATCCTATCACAAAACTGAAGATATTAAAATTACCACCTCTCTGCACACTGTTTTTTCATCCTTGCTAGAGATGAGCCATCCCTCCGGATTGTAAAACTCCCTGAAGACTGCATTATTTGCCTTTGGAATTAATAAGATTGCACTAAGCATTCTTTTTAAAAAAGGAGTTATATTATTTTTGTCCTAAAGTCAAAGAGCAAATTTCCTGTTCCTCTGCCTGGATTAACAGAGCCAGATGGAGAAACTAGAGATACCAGGAGGGGAAAGTTAAGTATCTGTTCCAGGTGGTCAAGCAGGATTTTAAGTCTGCCAAAGGCTGAAGCCCTCCCTATTACAGGTTCTAGCTTATATGTGTTGCTCTAGCATGAGATGGGAGTGGGCTCCTCAAGTTAAAAGCTCTCTCTGCTAGGAGTGAAAGCCTACAGGTCCAGGGATACAACTAATACTTGGGACAAAGGAAAAAAGAACAGGGAAAGGGACTCAGGACAAAGGTTTAAAACAGAGGATCCAGAGGGGGACACCAAACAGGGAACTTCCAACCACAAACGCTGCATGCCTCCAGAGGCTGGGGGGGGGGGCACAGTGAGCTCCCGCAGGTGACGGTGGCACTGTCAGTGGTGGGAATATGGTGGAAGCAAGTGGGGAGTTACCACAGCACTGTTGATGGGGGGCGGGGGCGGTGACAAGAGCAGACCAGTGGTCAGCGACCACCCGCAGACACTGCTGGCAGCTGCGGCCAGCAGTGATCATGGATTGCCCACAGATGCCACTGGCAGTGTTGGCGGTGAGGGGAGGTGGCGAGTGATGACCACCCACCTTTTCGCAGGGGGTGCACTGCCATGCTCAGGGGGTGCACATGCACCCCCTACACATTGTCAATGCTTCCAACAGTGCCCTTAGTTCCTTGAAGACCTCTGTAAACACATCCCATAACTGACAAAATATTCAGGAGGGCTGTAGGACCCCTGCAGAAATCGTCAAATGATCTGCTCACTCACTCAGAACTCAGAAGAGCCCCTTATGGAGGCTCTTGGCAGCACCCAGAAAACAAACAAAAGGAAACGTAAAAAAAATATCTACATGCTTTGATAGTTTAATTGGTTTTATTAGGCCCAAAATCTAAAGCTAAGATTTTTAAAAAATCAGCTGCCTAACAATGACTTTTAAATCATTAGTTAGACACCTAAAAAGGGGCCTGATTTTCAAAAATAGTTTGCTCAGGAGCTCCTACTGAAGTTAACAAGGTGCCTTACAGGCAACTGCTTGGATCTAGTTGCAGGATCCAAGCCCAAATCAACAGCCATGTTTTCCACTCTACTTGCGGCATGTGGCTTGCATGGATAAGAGAGCAGAACTGAAACCAAGCACTCTCACAACAACCCACTCACAGTGCACGTGATTCAGTAGGCACAACATTAACTCTTGCACCTCCATTTTCTAAGCCCTGTGGCAATATGTGTGTGTTGATGGGGACAGAGGATGCAGCTAAAAGTTTGTAGTCACAGTCCTGCACACAAGTGACCTGGGAGCAATGGATGCTCACTGAAGACTGCAGCAAATGCAGTATTCATATTCTTCCTAGATAGCAAAGCAACTCACTTAGGGATACCACTGTTCTCCTAAAATAGGGAAGAGTATGGGAAGTGATCTCTAAGTATTGCTTGTTCCATCCAATCCAAAAAATAAAATACAAATACTTAACGGATGGACAAAACATTTGAGTTTTGTCACCTTTTCACTCACCCTTCCAAGATCTCAGAGGAATTAATGATTTTCCACAACACCCATTAAACAAACAGAGTGCAGTACCCCCATCTTGCACATGTAACAAGGGAACGCACATAGACCAAATAGCATTCAGCTGAAATTTATAGTCATGGTGGATACTGTATTAAAAGGAAGTTCACATTACTATTCAGTGTTGTTTAAGAGCAAGGACCAATGCCACAGGATTTCAAAGATACCAGCAATGTCTACTTTAATAAACAAGAAGTTGACAAAGCAAACTGGGACAATCATCACAGCAGTCCCTTATTTTCTGTTGCTTTCTTTTTTGAAGTAAGACCTTACTTTTAAATGAGTTTCCAATATCCCTGTGTTGTGCATCTCTTGTTTTGATGGTAGAGAAAAATGAAACACCTCCATCTAAATCAGGTCCATCTTCCAGTGAAATTCCATACCTCTAATCCCTACAAACCAGAGCAGACTCATACCCCTCTCTGTATAGACAGGCAAGGCAGGGAAGGGTAAAGTAATACTTCTTTGACAATTATATCATTAACTTGAGACCATTGTGCTCTGTGCAAATGAACCCAGATATTCACACCAAAATCAAGAGTGGTAAAATTACTCTTGAGGGGCAGCAGACTCCAGAGACAGTTCCTTGGGATCAGAATCCTTGCCTCAGCAGTAATAGCACTGCAACCAGGAGACAAACAGCAATTTGCAGCATGTCACACACTTACCTACTAGCTGGAAACCTGCTGTAGATGCAGAACAAGGTAAAGCAGCATCTTGAGTTCATAAGGATTGAGGATCTTCAGTAAACCATGGAAGATGCTCAACAGTTGGCATGATCAAGCTGCCAATGCCAATTTTATGAATTTAAGTGGGAGTAGTGCAGAAACCAAATGCTCCTGGCAGTTCACAGAGGAGTAAATTGAACCTAATGTTGTCTTAGGTTCAAGGAAAAAGCACAAATATATTTAGCTTGGTCATAGTGTGGTCTCTAAAATCTATTTTATTGGAGTGAGCACTACAGATATAATTTCTTAAATCATATACCAGCCTTGAAAAATATACATGTAACTGGAATAGGTCATGTAGTTCATTTTCATAGCTAATATTTGGCCGTAAAACAGTCCAGAAAAAAAAACTATTTCAGCTTCATTCACACACTTCTTCAAAAGAAAACTGTGCATCATAAATTCTTCCTCTTCTTGGGGGCACATTGTTTGAAAGAACCTTGCTTGCTTTTGGAACCGTCAGATATAAAAGGAAATAGTTGTTAAAACCCAAAAAAATCAAAACAATCCTTTGGTTCACAAACCAGGATAAGTATGAAAAAGAAGCTTTTGAACTATTTCCAAACAGTTTTACAAAAAGACAACAGTTCTAAGAGATGCAGCTAAAAGTACTGTTCTTTTTTCAACCCCAACATTGTTTTCATGAGGTTAGCTATGCTCACATAAGGCTTTTTAAAATAGATTCCAAATACTCATCAGTGAAGCAATACAAGTAGGTAGATTATTAAAATAATATGGCTGGGCTTTAAAATGGTATTTTCCTTAAGAGGATCCCAATCCCCTTTAGAAACTTCAGTGAAGAAAACCCCACAATATTCCTGTGATTCTTATACCCATTTGACAGATGGTGACATTGCGGTACATTAGTGTAAAGCAACCACAGTATAACTGCTCAATTGAGTTACAATTGAAACTGAGACAAAACAAAAATTATTTCCCTATGTTTTAGCCAGAAGGATACAGTTTTCATTCTTTACCTTCTAATAACATGAAAAGCACAAGCCCAAAGTTACTGAAAAAGGTTTTTTTAAATGAAAATTCCTTAAGATGTGGCCTCTACAAATATATGATTCCCTCTACCTCTGTTATTTAGTCTCCCTATGACATATAGTTATTAAGCTGTTTGTCTCCTTCCTCTCCCCCCTCCCTTTGGAAATAAGGAACAAAATGCCTCCGGCAGTAGGGGTCCCACTGAAGATGAAGCTAGTCCATTAATGCTGATTGTCTGGATACTGGATGGCTCTTGAAGATATAGAGTTTAACTTCCTATTTATAAATTTTGATGATCAGAATCAGCAGGTGCAAATCGCAATGAAGGCATCAACTACATCTGGTTCTGGCATAAAAGCCGCTATGAGGCACAAGCTGGCAGTCTCTCTGAGATCAGAACCAACCTTTAATAACAGAAATTGTAAAGAGAGGTAGAAGGTCAATAGTAAGTTTCAACAACCCATCCCCTCCAGACCCAGGATACTGTGTACACAGATCTAACTCATGCAACTGTGGGATATTTAGGCCTAAAAGTTGAGGGACATAAGGCAAGCAGTAGAGGAACTATTTAATGTAAAGAGATGTTTGTTTTAAATACTATGTCGACTCTCCTTTTTTTTTTTTAAATCCTGCATTTCTGAAGACATTTCTCTCTACTAAATACAAGAATGATTTTGTCTGAGCAGAAACTTGGGATCCAAAAGAGAAGATATATTCTTTATAAGGACAGCACACAGTAGTCTTAGAGGAGAGATTATGGTGATGCAAACAGCACAGAGAGCTAAAATGTGTACATGACAGTCAGTCTGAAATCTTTTCATTTACTTCCCACTGGGTAATTTATTCATCTTGCAGCCATCACATAGGATAAGAGTACATAAAGGGGAACAGGGAAAAATGTGCTTCATCAGAGTTCAATCAATATTGTGGAAGTAAAAAAAAAAAAAAGACATCTTGATCCCTAAGGCAGTTGTACTAAATTGTAAGCATAGTGCAGATCCAACAGTTTTATGAGGATGTTCTCTCCAACTGCTCAACAATAATTAGTATTAATGAGGCTCACAGTGACTAATTTTAACAAGCTGGAGGAGCTGAAATGTCAATGAAAAACTCAGCTTCCTACATGTGGCATTTGACAAGGACCAGGAGACTGAATCAATACTTGTCACTAGGAGGGAGAAATCAAGCTGCACCTTCTGATTCCTTATTTGGCCTATGGGCAAGTTGTTACTTCCTACAGTCTACTTTCCTGCAGCCCTATGGTGTCAAAATGCATGTTTGACGTCGCAGCACTAGCAGCACTGACCACCTGCAAAGGACATAACTAAATCACTGCCGCCGATGCTACCTTGTTTGTCTCCATCTTGAGGTGTTCACTGATCACCCACTGATTAAAGAGTTATTTTAAAGAGGGTCTTTAAAGAGATCTGCTTTATTCTGTCTGTCTCCAGTCCAGCTGTGTGTGGCAATAACAAGACCTTCACAGCATCTTTCTCAGACTCTACAGAACACAGCCCTTAAAGTCACAGTCCCCAGTAACACTTATCTATGGGCCAGTCTGCTGCTGACTGAACAAGAAACTTAACTTTCATATATTCCCATGGGGTAATTTCCTACCCAGACACATATTTTGTGCAGTATCTTAAAGTTAATTAATTCTAAAAAAAATTATTTATTAGGACATTCACCACAGTGTACAATATCCTCAAAGAACAGCCAGCTTACATGAATGGTTTGCTCTTTGTGGATGAAAAACTGCCCAGGGTAACATGTTGCTCCAGGCGTGAATGTGTTTTTCCATATGGGGTAACAACTTACCCCAAACCCATGTTAACTTATTGGGGTAACTCCTCCACTCTGCTTTTGTAGAAGATGTGGTAATCCCTTTTGCTAACCACTTCTGTTTGCAGGCTGCAAGGTCATCAAAACACCCTGCCCTTCACCAAAAAAACCCCCAAAAAAGCCTTTGTCATACCCAAAACCACCTCTGTTCTCTTTTTTCATGGAAAAAACTCTGCCTCACCTGCTCCGTTCATAACATACAAGCTAGTTTTCCCTGCCTTTGTTAGAAGTGAGGACACAGACCAAAGAGACAGCAGAGAAGAAATGGAACAACATCATACTGCAATACAGCATGTGCTATGGACTATGGACCCCAACGTTAAGGGCTTGACATCCCTTATGCCCCTTTTATCTGCTCTCAATAAGCCCCTGCATGCGTGGTTTCCAAGCAACATCCACCCACATTTGGATGCTGGTCTCTGGCTTCTGTGCCCAGGAAGAGAGGGTGCTACCTGCGCTGCCATAGGGCAGGGCAAAATTGCTTCCATGACAGCATAGGTGGGCAGGCTTGTCTTTGATTGTTATTTATATGCATTCAGCAGTAATCATTTTTTTCTTTTTTTTTTTCTGCAGTCCAGGATGAGAAGACAGTGCAGATTCAGTGCTGAAGCCTACCTTACACAGGTAACCAGGGATGACAATGACACATCCACTGATGAAATCTTATTCCAAGGCAGTGAGGATGCTCACTTTGTTGCAGACGTGGGAGATTGTTCAGAGCAAGAAAACCATGCGTCTATGGAAGCTTCATCCAGCTCAGATGAGGAGGATTTGGTGCCACAAGCAGAAGTGATGCCAATACTTCCAGTGGGAAAGAGAAGAGGACCAGCCAGGGGCCACCATGGAAGCCCAAGGAGACTTACAGCAGGATGTAGAGCAGAACCACTGCCACCACCCCCAGAAAACATTGCAGATGATGACACCTTTAGAGGAAGGAATGGCAGTGTTTGGAGAAAAAGTCCACAGCTAATACATCATCAGAGAACAGCCAAGGACACAGTCCATGAAAGTGCTGGGCCAACAAGAGAAAGTAATAAAGACACAGTGGTGAAAACATTCCACCTCACAAGATATCCATGTTTCTCTCACAAAATATGCTGACTGTTATCATAAAATAAACAAACAGAAAGGCAGAACAAAGGTTCAAGGGGTGGAATAATAGCCATCCTGAAAATAGGAGTGGAAAAAGCTGGATGAAACAGAGCTGAAAGCCTACATTGCCCTCCTACTGCTGAGTGGTCTATACCACAGTGGTCATGAGGCACTGGAGGAGTTGTGGAAGCAATGCACTGTGCTTCTGTGCCACCATGGGTTTAAAACGACTCCATCAAATCACCAACTACCTGAGATTTGACAACAAACTGACACGTGAGGAAAGGAGAGCTGTGGACAAGCTTGCTGCCTTCAGAGATATTTGGACACAATTTGTGGCGCAACTCAGGAAATGGTATATTCCAAGAATACACCTGACGATTGATGAGCAGCTCATTGCATTCAGGGGTCACTGTCCCTTCAGACAGTATATGCCCAGCAAGCCCCAAATATGGCTTGAAAATTTGGTGGTGCTTTGATGCAGCAACATCATTCCCCCTGTCTGAAGACATCTACCTGGGCCAGCAACCAGAAGCTCCATGCCAAGTAATTTTACTACCCAGGTCATTGAAAAACTAGTTCATCCCTGGTACAAGACAGGAAGGAATACTGTGGGTGACTATTTCTTCACAAGTATTGACCTGGCAGAAAGACTGCTACAGCAGGACTTGACCTGTGTGGGTACAATTTGGAAAAACAAGACTGACACCCCAAATGAAATGCAAGCAAATTGAAGAAGGGAAACTTTTTCATCCATTTTTGCTTTTGATGGGGAACTCACCCTAGTTACTTATTGTAGCAGGCTTACCTTTCAGACCTTGGGTTGAGTCCGAGGCTCAGGATTCTGCTGATTTGATTGATGGAGCCCATCCACCAATCAGGAGACAACCAAAGGAGTGAAGCCACACCCTTTTCCTGAGGGAAGAGGGAGAGGAGCTCCACGGACCTAACTGTAGATTGCAACCCTGTCAAGTCTGGAAGACTTCAGAGGCAGAGCCCTGAAGAGTATATAAAGAGCAGTGTGCCCAGCACTAGGAGAGACACAACAGGGGAGCTGAAGACAGATGATCGGAGTGAGAAAAGCTGAGGATGAGTTGCCCCAGCGGGCAATAGCCCCAAGCTCCTGAAGATCCCTGGGAGGGTGCGAGACCCTTGGGCTCAACAAGGTGCACATTTCAACACATGGTGCTCGGGCTCTGGGAGCCGTGAACGGCAGCTCAAGCCTGCAACCCCGGCAGGTGACTGGGCATCACAGTGTGCATTCCAGCGCACAGAGCTCAGGCTCTGGGAGCCGCGAACAGCAGCTCAGGCCTGCAACCCCAGAGTGCCAGCAGGCCATATGGTGTGTGGGGAGGTGCATGGGGCAAGGGCTTTGGGAGCTGCAGTGAGGTGACTCAGGACCCACCTCCCAGCAAGCCGCCGGGTCCCACGTTGTACAGGGCAGCGCATGAGGAAGCAGAGCCATGGAACAGTGGAGGCTCCTTGGGTTAGCCACCCAGCGTGAGACCAGACAGCCAGAGCCTGAAGGGCTGAGCCTTTGCTCAAAGAGCCCTCAGTGCCAAAGCCAGGGCACGGGGAAATAGTAGTGGTGCAGTGTGAGACCCAGCACCCAGGAGCCAGCAGTGGTGGCACAGCAGCTGAGAGGAACTTAGCTCTTGGTGCCTGAAGCGGGGCACAGGGTGGAGAGGAGCCCAGCAGTGTGGGAAAGGCCTGGAGGGGCACCCCAGCGGCAGCGCAGAGGAGATCCCAGCAAGCTGCACCTGAAACACTGCCAACTGAGGAAGCGTGAGTCATTGGGCCCTTGGGTCTCACAGGGGAAAGACATTTGGGGTGGGCAGGCCCGGAGAAGGGCCTGGGTAAACAACCTTTCTTCCAGTTAAGGCCCTAAGGAAAAGGACCCCTGGTGCTTCCTGGGCACACCCCCTGCAAGGGATCCCATTGAAAGGAGGACTCTCTCTTGCCATGGACTATATTAAGGAATATATGTTATTAAGATTATTTATGATTGTACCTTATATTGAAATGTTGCATTGTGTGATGCTGCTGAAACTGTTTATTTGTGATGGGTAAATAGTGCTATCATAGGACAGAGTAATTTCTGAAAAACACCTTGTTGGTTTTTTGGAGGTTTTTGATATTAGGCCCCCTAAGTGGGTAGGGCCCCATTTGATGCCTATCTTTCTGCATTAAAGAAAGAGGGAACTGTTCCTCTGTAGGGGTAAAATCACATTTCCGCTGTTATATTTTGCATGACCTTTTAATAGAGTATGGGTTCCCCACTCTGGGGTGGGAAAGCTGTGGGTTCATTGTGGGTATATATTGTTTTCCCTGGGGGTTGTGGTTGGAAGTGATTTTCCCACAGTGTTATTTAGGGTTTGACCTTGGTTATTGGTTAATGTCCCCTGTGTAAATATATGTATATGGTATCTAGTTTTATATTTATGTGTATTATATGTTAATAAATACTGTAAATAGTTAAGAGCATGTCTTAAGTCTAACTCTATAGAGGTCGGAGGGAACCATGAGTCAGTGGTGGTGACTTCTCCCACAGCACCCTCACCTCTCACCACTCCCTTGTGATTGGGATCAGGGCACACCCTTGGGTATACCCGGGCTATACTATGTTCCAAGGAAGTCCAAAATTGTGCTGTTGCTATCAAGCATATACCATGACCTGTCAGTGGGTGGAGAGCAAAGAAAGCCGGACATCACCCATGACTACAATAAAAACAAGGGTGGGGTGGATAATAGGGGTGTGCGAAACAGGCCCTATTTGATTCAGATTCAGCCTGAACTGGGGACAGTGATTCGATTAGTTGATTTGGATCACTGCCCCAGTTCGATTCGGTCCAATCCGAATCTGAAGATTTGATGTTGATTCAGAGTGATTCGGCCATAGACACAGCTTTAAATGTTTTTTCTACATACCTCAAGGTACCAGGCACAGCTCATGACTGCTGTGGGTCTGGGACAGATGGAGCATCCCACAGGAGAATGAGGGGCCCCCTGCATGCTCGGCAGTGAACCCAGAAGTGGACCAGAAGTGCTTCTAGTCCACTTCCTGGTGCAGTGCCAAGCACGCAGGGGAGCTCCCCACACCTCCCCAGGTCGGCGATCAACCACGGGGGACCCCAGGTGCCCCCCCCCCAACCCGAGACCAGGAGGCACCAGTCGCTGAGCCAGGTAGGCACAGGGGGCCCTGCCTGTGCACTCCCAGGAGGACCCAGAAGTGGACTAGAAGTGCTTCTGGTCCACTTCTGGGTCTGCTGCCAAGCGTGCTGGGGACCCCTCCCCCATGCTCCTGTGGGATGCTCCATCTGCCCCACTATCTCAGCATTCCTGAGCCACCTGGTATCTTGAGGTATGTAGAAAAACATTTAAAGCTGTGTCTATGTCTGAATCATTGAATCTCTCCAAATTGATTCAGAGGGTTCCAATTTGATTTGGAGGGATTAAAGGGTCTCCTGATTTGATTCAGATTTGGCCCCCCAAAGCGGGCCGAATCTCTGCTGAATCGAATCAGTGACTGAAGCTTCGCGCAGCCCTAGTGGATAACCTTGACCACTTAGTCTGTAGGACCACTTGCAGATGGAAAATCAACAGGTGGCCACTGATGCTATTTTTCAATATGCTGGATGTGGCTGCCATTGCCAGCCTCATCATTTGGCTAGGCCACAATGCAAACTGGAAGCAAAGATCACATTTAAGAAGATGGCGCGTTTTTTTGTAGGAGCTTGGAGAACAGTTGATTGACGGACAAATGAAACGAAGAATGATGGATACACGTAATCTGTTTAAGGCCATCAGGTCTGGTATGACAGCCCTAAATTACAAATTGCCACAACACACCCCAGTAGAACCTTCTGCAAGCATGAGTGGATGTTGTACTTTTTGTCCAAGGACAGATGACCGCAAAACCCGGAAACGATGCAAAGATTGTAAGCAATTTGCTTGTGTGCACCACAGTACATCACTGCTGCTTTGTGAGGAATGCAATATTTAGTTAAAACAATTAGGAAATATTTTTGGAAGTAATTGTTAGTTTGAAAACAGTGTGAACTGCAGACTTAGCAAATTGTTCATTCAAGTTTTGAAACTCTAAAAAAAGTTTAAATTTTGTTCATAGTTCTAGTTAAATAATATTTGGGGTTCAAATCATCATAAATACTCTTTCAAACCATCTGTATGTTTAATAAATAGTTTTTGGTACATTTATACTGTTGTCACTGGTTCCATTTTGTTCATGCAGGTGTGGTAACAAGTTACCCCATGAGACCAAGAATGTTGAATTGTGGGGTAATGAGTTACCCCATGAGAACAACAATGGTTACAGTTTCATGAGAACGGATGAGGGTTAATCAGTACTCTGACTCACTCCATAGAGAGCCAGGACCAAATTCTCCATTCCAGCTGAGATGCACATGGGTCAGGGATAGGAGAGGGGTAGATACAAAGATGCTTTTAAACTTCCATATGTTCTTGGCCTGTCCAGTCACCTACATAAGTTGTTAGAGCAACCCTGAGCCCTGGCTGCTGCATTTTCATGTAGCAAGAGTGTAGTAGCAGCCTGAACCTTGCAAGGGGAAACAGCACGAGCTGGCTGGGAAGACCCCGGAGGCTGGAAACATCCACAAAAGGGTTTTTATGCCTCCTTTATGCCACCAGAATAAGTAAAAGAAATGTCAGGCCAAAACAGAGAGTAGGATTCAGAGTTTGAATCTCCATGGACTGGCCATCATTTATGCTGACACAAAGCTATTTATATGACTAAATGAGGATGCCAGGATTTTCCATTTGCTCTACCCTGGAGAAAGAAAGTAAAATGCTAGCATGGAACAGTACAGTCCAGTACAGTTAGAAATAAAAAAATGAATTAAGCATACGAGAAAGAGAAAATTGATAGACTTTGGGGGAGAACTATGAGGAAAGAGCAGTAATGAGTTGATGGAGTTGGGGAATAAGGTAAGAGCACTTTTGCTTGTACAAATCATTATGCCTGTATCCAGAAAGGCAAAGAAAGTGACAGAGAAGGTGCAGGAGATAAATCATCCTCGTGCCTTTCTCTTCAGGACATCTGTGGTAAAGTAACAGAGGATAATAATGATAGCCTTACATGGGCAGAAAATAGTCTGAGTGGTCCCTTCTGGCCTATATGAGTACTGAGGTGTGGGGTTAGACCATCATCCATCCAAGAGAGATGCTTGCATTTATTCCCCCTTCAAATTCCTTCATTTTTATTGTTGAGAATTATTAACATCAGAAATAAAGAACAATAAAACAAGGGGTGTAAATAGTTAGTCAAGAAATGAATTATCACTAGTAGTTAAGAACTGAACATCATAGTATTATAAGTTTCCTGCACAAGTAATAAATAGAGTGTACCTTATTTGGGGTCTGTGCAACAAGCTGCAGCCCACAGCGAGGCCTTGGCAAGTTGAGAAGTATGGGATGGAATATTCAGAAGGTTGTGCTAAGGGCCTTGCCACACTTTCAAATTAAAACAGGATAGCAACCAGCTATAGAACTGTTACACATTTTCAAGTACTAAATTTATAATTGATTTACTCTTTCTATTACTGGACTGTTGTTTTTCTATGGTGTGAAAATTACTTTGTACATGTGGCCTGTCTAAATTTATTGTACGATTAACCAGTTACTTGCGTAATATATGTAACATATAGTATGGGCCTAACTGCTCCTATTGGAGTGAATGGCTAAGCAACCACTTCAAAGAGGACACAGTGGGCAATTCCAAAAGCTAGCAGAGTCGTCTTGCTAATCGTGTATTTTGTGTTGAAGACTGGATAGATGCAGTCATAAAATAAATGAATTTCAGGAATGAGGAAGTGTAGAGACAATAGATATTGAAGTATGTAACCAACAACAACAACAACAGAGTGTGCACCTGAGCGATTAGTTACACTATATCCCCACCTAAATCATGAGCATCGTCATGTTTACTATTATTGGTGTTGTCATGATGCCCAAACAAGTTGTAATTCAGTTTCTCTGGGATCCAAATTCATAAATAGTTAAAACCATTCATTCTAAGCTTTATTGAATGCATTAGGACCAATGTGCTAACTCAGGGGAGAAAACTCAACACGCCACACAAGCTGGATGAGGGGTGTGGGGCTGGCCTGCAGGCCAGACCAGACCCAGTTGGGCCTTGCACACCAGAGACAGAGCATAGGACCAGTCTCTCTCAGGCAACTCATACAGTACGTGCCATGGACCAGCCCTGCGTGATCTACCAATCTGGGACTAGAAGGTGAAGTCAACATGGGGTTTATGCTGCATGAGGTGCCCATGCCAGATGGGCTTTGCACACTGACTCTGGTGTATGGGGCCAGACTGTAGGCCCAATCTGACCTGGCCCTGGAGCCAGCACACAGGGTTGGTCTGGTGCAGTCACCACATGCAATGTATGCCCCAAATTAACCCACTGCGCTGCATGCAGCACACATACTAAATCCAGCCCTGCACAACACATGCTGGCCCAGTCCAGGACTCATGCTGCATGCAGGTCCAATTTGGGGTATGCAACTGCATGCGATGCCCAAGCTGGACCAGCCCTGCTCATTGGCTCCAGTGCATTGGGATGGTCTGTGTGCTCAATCCAGCCATGGAGCTAGCACACAGGACTGGTCTGGCATGGGTGCTGCATGCAGAGTATGGGGCCAAGGTCAGCACATGCTGCCATGAAATGTGTAGGCTCAGTTCAAGATCCATGGGCTCCCAGATCCTAAGGCTCAACAGGCAGGATTCAGCCAATGGGCCATATATTTGACAGCTTTATGCTAACTAGTAAAGTCCTGGCAGGACTATTATTACAGAAGCAAATTAGAGAGAATGATGAGTTATCCCTTCAGCACCCATAAGAAATACATGAACATAAAAATTGTGTTTTCACAGACAGGTGATTTGTATTTGGGAGGGAAAGCATATGCTGAAGGTCCTTTGTCCCCAATAATAAAACCTCATTGGAGCATCTAAAAATGATGGGCAAATTTCCCAACACAGAAGGTTGGAACACAGTTAACTATTTTGGACTTTTGAGATGAATAAAGATGGATCGATTACTGGATTGAATATTAAGGGTTGCCTCAAGACAAGTGATCATGATTATATTACATTCAATATGGCACACAGGGGGCACTCTCAATGAACTGTGCATATACTTTCTGCTTTAAAAGAACTAAATTCCCATATCTTAAAAATTACAGGCAGTCCTCGGACTTATAACACAATTGGTTCCTGAAAACCATGTCTCAAGTTAAGACGTTGTAACTCGGAACCAATTTTCCCACAGGAAACAATGCTATAATTGGGGGATTGGTTCCTGAACCAAGGCCCGATACCCTATTTTCACCAAAAATACCCCAGAATTTTGTACTCGATCAATTATAGATGAGTAATATAGCTACATTAATGTATTTATATTGTAAATAGCAATCATATTGATTTGGAAGGACTTCTCTGAGGTGACTTTGCTGGACTTTTTGAAGGGTTTTTGGGTGGAATCTTCTCAGGAGTCTTGGCTGCAGGTTTTTTCTGGAGTCTTGTCTGGTTTCTTAAAGAAAGTGTCCAAGGAAGTTTGGACAGATGTTCTCTAGGGAGATGGGCGACACAGCAAACTTGTTCACTGGTGTGGCGTCACGTCGGATCAAGTGTTGTATAGTCAAAACTGACATTAGAAAGTTGAAACAGTGTCAATTTATAAATGTTGTAAGTGTGAAAGGTTGTACCTCAAAATGTTGTAAGCTGAGGACTGCCTGTATGAGCAAATATGATAAAGAAAAAATTTAGATAGAAATATATGACTATAGATCTCTTTAAGAAGAAAGATTGCATAATCAAAGGCTGATTTTGCCTAAAAGCTTATTCTAATTCCATAGGATAAATAGCAGTTAGAAATACAACATTTTATATACAAGGGGAAAAAGGTAAATAAATAGCAATCAATACCAATTAGAGATTAGGGATTGTAAACAATTGATAAAGGAAACTTCTATAGCCAGCAGAGCTAAGGATAATAAAGAAGATATATAGGAACAAGTAATCCTAGCAATTGGATAGGTTCATTTCCAGATGGTGATGGTAAAACTGTTAATAATAATGCAAGAAGACAAAAGTGTTCAAAACATTTGAATTAATGGTTCAATTTTTGTATTTGGGAAGAAGCAGGATGCTGTGCTTGCATCACACAATAAAAGTACTTTGCAATCCAATAATAACCAATGAGGTGGTTAAATAACACCTATCTAAGATGCATTATTTTAAATCAGAAGACCCAAAGAACATGTACTCAAGAGTCTTTAAAAAACTGGCTGAGGAAATTTCTATCCCCCATTCTTTCCATCTTTCCATCTTTATTGAATCTTGAAATATTTTTAAAAGATTGAAAGCATTGGCAATGCATAGGGGGTGCACATGGGTGCATGTGCACCCCCTGAAATTGGCTGTGCACCCCTTGAGACTGGCTGCTGCTGATGCTGCTGGCAGCATCTGTGGGTAGTCGCCCATTGCCACTTCCCCTCACTGCTGACACAGCAGCAGCTGCCTGTGGATGGTCTCCGCTTGGCCCGCCCTCGCCACCAACATCTCCATGGTCGCCTGCAGGAGGTTGTTCCCCCCAGCCTCGGGAGACATGAGGCGTTCATGGTTGGAAGCATGCTTATGTTGGCCAATATTAAAAAAAGGCAAACAGATAACTATAGACTAGTTGGTCTAACATCAATCTCAAGCAAAGTAATTGAAAAGGTGAAACAGGTGAAAGGTGAAACAGGACTCAATTAGTAAAAACTAGTAAAAAAATAGGATTTCAATTAATGCCAGTCAACATATAGAGTTACGGGGAGGAGAAACTGTCAGACACACTTGCTTTCTTTTCTGATGAGATTATTAATTTGTTTGATAAGGCTCATAGCACTTGCTTCAGTTTTGTAGGCTGTTTAACTTAGTATCTCAAGACAGCCAACCAACAATAACAGTGATCAGATGGGTTTCAATCAAAGAAAGTGCTCCAGTTGCACTTTGATCCTGCAGGTGAGTAAAGGCACTAGACAGCTAGTTCCCCAGGATGCAGAGGCTGTTAACTTGCTATATGGAGGGTGTTTCTAAATGCTTTGTTCAGTTATGAAGTAAATCAGGTAGCCACCAAGCTCTGGCTTCAGTATCCATGCCCCTCACTGACATGGATGCTGAGTGCTTTTACCTGAATGTCTAAGTAAAATTCAGGGAACTTTGGGAGTGAACTAGATGGAAGACAGTTATAGACTGATGAATCTGGGGCACTGTTAGAAACTCTACCCACTTGATTTAACATCTTAGTTAATAAATAATAAAAAAGACTCCTAATGATGTCCACTCAGCTGGAAAGTGGGCTTAAGAATACACAGTTAGTTGGAAAATCCAGAGAGTTTGGAATGAAAGTGCTCCCTACAAGTTAGAGTTAGGGAAACCCACACCAGGGGAGGTCACAGCCACTGACTAAGCTCCAAAGAGTGGCTTAGTTTGTGACTCAAATCTTACTAAGGTCCACTACAGACATTTTGAAACCTAGCATTTAAATAGCATGCAAAAAATATAAATGGCAAATAGACCACAGGACTTTGACAATTCCCATAGAATGTGGTGTTTAAAAAAAGATTTTTAATAGTTAGTGGGAAATGTATTTCTTTGGGTTACTGATCTCTTTGCTAATTCTTAACAGAACATTATTGATTACAGCAGCCAGTTTATATTGTTAATACAAACTGAAGGCTACATTTTTGTTCCAAATTGGTGTCCGTGTATACCAAAGTTGGAAGCTACATATTTCACAAATCAATTTTGTGAAAAGCATTTCAAGTCATTGTGCAGCTGGTTGAAATAAAAAGCTTCCATCATCAATCTTGATATTTATATGGCCTCCACTACTGTAGCTTTACAAGTGTAACTGAAATTATTGGAAGTATGAATACAATCACATATGCATTGTCGCTCTCTCTGTGTCTTTAGTGACCCAGTTAACCTACTGTACTGGTGAGGCAATGTCCTAACTTCCCTCTGGATAGACAAGAAAGTTCACTTACGCTCACTGCCAGTGTCAAGCTGTCCAAATCTGGGGCATTTGGACCATTAGCGATAACACATCAAATCTCTAGTTTCCCTCTTTGGAGCTTAGTCAGTGGCTGTGACCTCCCCTGGTGTGGGTTTCCCTAACTCTAATTTGTACGGAGCACTTTCATTCCAAACTCTCTGGGTTTTCCAACTATCTGTGTATTCTTAAGCCCACTTTCCAGCTGAGTGGACATCATTAGGAGTCTTTTTTATTATTTATTAACTAAGATGTTAAATCAAGTGGGTAGAGTTTCTAACAGTGCCCCAGATTCATCAGTCTATAACTGTCTTCCATCTAGTTCACTCCCAAAGTTCCCTGAATTTTACTTAGACATTCAGGTAAAAGCACTCAGCATCCATGTCAGTGAGGGGCATGGATACTGAAGCCAGAGCTTGGTGGCTACCTGATTTACTTCATAACTGAACAAAGCATTTAGAAACACCCTCCATATAGCAAGTTAACAGCCTCTGCATCCTGGGGAACTAGCTGTCTAGTGCCTTTACTCACCTGCAGGATCAAAGTGCAACTGGAGCACTTTCTTTGATTGAAACCCATCTGATCACTGTTACTTGATTTTGAAACTTAGCATTTGGTGGAGGGATCAGTGGGAGTGGGGTCTGCCATCTAAATGCCCTGTTGGGGACATACGTCGGCAGCAGGGGGCAAGTGATGGCTGCATTAACCTCTCAGAAGGCCCCCATGAGAAAAAAAAAAAAAAAGGATTGGGCTTGCTGCTTCCCTGCCCCGCGCCGGCAAAACCTGCCACACAAGCTGCCACCAGGTTGTGCAGGCCCTAGGCAGGGTGCTAGCTGTGCAGGTGCTGCCCCAGCTTGCAGGCAACACCCAGCCTGATCAAACAGTATATGAGGCACTGGAAGCCTGGGCATGCTCAGGGAAGCTCAGCCTTGGTAGGCTTCCAGCACCCCCAGCACAGTTCCTGTTGCTTTCCTACCACCTGGGACTGCCTGGGAATGGGCTGGCTTGCCCCTGGAGCAGTGCAGGAAGGTGGCAGGAGAGTGGCAAGTTGTGCAGGTGGCTGGAGAAGGCAGCAGGGACAGAGCATGGGTCACTGGAAGCCCAGCAAGCCTGAGCTTCTGCAAGCCTGCCTGGGCTTCCAGCACCCCATGTACCATTCCCCACCGCCTTCTTCAGCTGCCAGACATGTACACATGCATAATTTTTTTTATCCACAATGGGACAATTTGCCCCGATGAAACAAATATATATCTGAGGTGGTCTAAGTTGCCATACTCAAATAAATTTTCACACTAAAAAATTGAACATGTATATACAGTGTTGCCATTATTGGAGACAAATGATGATTTCCCATCACTTTTTGTCATGTGTACATGGTCCCACCATCACATGTACAAGCACCCAAGCTTTACATTCCTGGAGAAGTGCTGAGCTAGTCTAGCACCAGAGCTCAGAAAAAGGAAACTGTTGCCACAGCCTGCAGATCTTAGTTGATGAGGAGCTGAAAGCTCAATATATTCTTAATAATGAGTGTATTAAAAACAGATTTTGTGGTCTAAATCTTCTAACAAGAAATACCAAATGAAGAAGCCAATAACAATGGCTGGAGACTTCAGGTAAGATATTACTAAAAAACACAATTTGGGTTGCTCAATGCTGCAGTAAACAAAACCACTGGTGAAAGTGGCCACAGGTTAACTCAGAGTAAATCAGTGTGGTTTATAGGTGATTCAAGCTAGAGGCATCCATCTTATTGACAAAGATAAAAAAAGCCTGCCTATCATTTCCTAAAAAGCCCAGGGAGATACTGGTGCTTAGCTGCTAGCTAAAAAAACAAATAAACCACTATACAATATTTAAATGTTCATTTTGAAACCTATCATTGACTGTTTTAGATTACTATGTAACATATTCTACTTCTATATATGACATATAAATAGATAACAAAGCACTTTACAGAGACAATAAATTAAGCTTTATGACAGCCCACTAATTCATTTAAATATGTGCTTTAAAAATGGGACAATTAACACCAAAAGAGAGTACAGCAAATATTTTCAAAAGTAGCCTCTAATCTTGGATACCTCCAGTTTTAGGAACTCAAAGCCACACACATTAAACTGTGAAAATCCTGAGCACCAGCAATTCCCTTTAAAGTCATTGTTTTTTGTGGGCACCTGTACATTGGAAAACATTAGACAGGTGCCCAATTCTCCTCTCATTTACTGCACTGTAAATCAGGAGGGACTGAAAGGTGGCAATGGAGCTGAACTATTTCAGCTCTACAGGCCTAAAACTAGGGGTACAGACAGAAGTGACAATTTTCTCCCGATCTGGCCAGAGAAAGCAGTCTATAGTCATGGCCAAACACAAGGGCATAACTACAGACAGCTTAAAAAATGACTGATCAGGTGAAAATCTGAACCCGAATTGCATGAGGGATCTGATGAAGAAGTTTCAAAACAGAGCATCTTCTGTAACTTCTGTCTGTGCTGCCTCCCAGCCTGCCACTGTTTTCAGAATGGGAGCTGGGGAAAGGGAGTGGAGGGAATTCAGCCTGGGTGGGTTTCAGCCCCTGCTAGGGGGCAGGGCAGGTGTATTGGAGCCCCCCCTGAGATGGGAGGGGGCTCCAATTTACCCACCCCACCCTCCAGCACTGACTGGGGAACCCCTAGAATGAGCTCCTTGTGCTCCCTTTCTCCCTCCCATTCTGAAAAATTTGCAACTTCACAGGTAGGAGGGGCCATTGCTAGGGGAAACTGGGTTCAGGCTCCAGCCAGCAGATGGACTCCCTTTTCCCCTGGAACCAACAGTGAACCTTTGTTTGAACCACGGGATCCTTGTAACTCAGAACACTTCCAGCAAAGCATTCTCAGTTACAGCTGGGAGCTGCACTTCTGTCTGCAGCCTAAGTGTTTGGAAACTGAAACACTTTGTGTTGGGGACCAGTTTTCAAATCGTGGTTCTAATAAATCACTCATCCAAGATTACACAAAGATTCTTGCATATTCAGAACCCAAATCTGTTCACATCAGTTTTATGCTTTAACCACAAAATCATACTTCCAGAACACACTGATGACAGTGAGAGGACTGAAATTAAATTACCAAAGTGTACTATGTACATTGATGGTAATTTAATATCAGGTATATGCAAGTGCTATATTTATAAAAAAGTAAGGGGACAAAAAATGGAGAAAGCGACTATAAATTAAGTCAGTAATACAGTGATTCTAAGGTACATATGAAGCTATGTAGCACACGGCAAAAAAAGCCATTAAAAATTGACCTTGGATAACTGCTATGACTGCTGGATGTTATGTTTTAAGTATAAGAAGAAACAACTGGAACTACTTAGGATAGTGAATGCTGAATGTTTCAATGGTGCCATTTAACTACTAAGACCAGGTATGGAGTAGAGCGTGGAGTCCACCCCTAATCAATTATATCTTCTTTTGGATTATTCCAGCTGGGATAGTAATACTTTGACAAATTTCTGTTTAGACCAAACTCTTTTGTATAAGTCATTGAAATATAAAGATGTTTAACCTACACAGTGAAAGTATGCTGGAAAGGCAGAGGACTTTGTTAATTATATCAAAAGCCTTCTCCTTGGTAAAATTGGTTATTGTTGCAATGACACATGACATGCTGATATATTACAGTCTACGAAGGAATGACAACTAGTATGAATCAGTGAGAGGTAAAACTCTCATATAATAAGCACTGTCCCAGTTACTCTGGAAAGTAAGAAGTATTATTCATAGACAGAGACAAATGAAGTTTGGAACTGTCAAAGGACTTTTTATTCATTGCTTTCACTGGGGATCTATGAGTTGTAAAATGTGCATTCTAGTCATTTTTGCTTCATATATAATAAACATAAATGCTTTCTTGTAGAAATCAATGACTCATGAAAAGGTTTGTTTGCTGCCTAAATGATTTGAGAAGTCATGGAAGAATGCTGCTGGAGGAGTTTTGGCATGAGTTTACAGCAATGAAGAGAACAGTATGCAATAGAAGTTGGAAAATATTTAGAAAACTTGAAAAAAAAAACAGCTTGTGTTGCATTGTTTCTGATTCAAATGACCTGTGGAGGGTTTTTTACCACCCAAGTTTATGGAATGGGAGGCTTGGCTAGAGGGCAGTTAAGTTCATATGCCCAAATGTTTTTGATGTTTGCTTTCATTTTGGTACAGGGGAATGAGGAAAGTGCATCATTGTGCATTCCTGTAAGGTAAAAAATGGATTTGTCTCATGTGGAGACTGCACAAGCACCTAGCTGGCGTTGTCTTACCCCAGTGCTCTTTCCTGCCCAGGGCAGGGGGTTGGACTCAATGACCTACTGAGGTCCCTTCCATCCCTAACATCTATGAATCTATGGATATTTATTAATCATGAACTATCTATCTATGTTATAGAAGCCTTTCAAACTCGACATCAGTCACACTAGACAGTAAAGCAGACATTGGAACAGTTGAAACTAGAGCTGGTTGAAATACAACTGTGATCAGATGGCTAATATAGGGTGCCTATACATGAGCAGCGAGGCTGCTCAGATACATTGTCATTACAACATGTTAGAGCAATTAATTAATTGAGCCTGCCAGAGTGTAATTACCATGATCCAGTGGATTCCAGCTACTTGTATATCAGCATTCCCATGCTTAAAATGGCGTTGGGAGGACTTTAATTAAACTTAGTTGAACAAGCTTTAGTTAAAGTGACACTGCCACCATTTTTAAGTGCAGGGATGCTGATAAACTAGATGCTGCAGAGCTGCTTTAATTAAAGCACCACCCCTCCTCCCCCTTCCCAGAGCATGTGTATAAATGCCCATACTTAGCATCAGTGACAAGGGGGTAAAAACTCAGTCAAAAATATAGAAGGTGTGAGACTAGTTAGGTCATGTGTTTCCAAATCAGATGATCTTAATGAAACTTACTCTACAACAGTAGTGCTCTATAACTGGCTCATGGCCTGGATCTGTCCCATGGTGCCATGCCATCCACTCCACAGGGCCAGAAACTTGGCAGTGGTAGCAATTAATACTGCCACTGCTCTCCCACCGCCAAATTTCCAAACGTTACGAACCAGATGACATGGCCCTGTACACAGAGCCAGGGTTGCAGGCAGACTCTAGCACAGGGCCCAATTCAGCGCACGGAGCTGGATCACACCTCAGTCTGGCCCCACGCACTAGATTGGGCTCACAGACCAGATCTGGTTTGTAGATTAACCTTGCACCACTCATCTCACTGAAATGTTGTGCACCACTCTAGAATATTTACACTGGAGGCATTTCAGAGCTCTTTGCAATTATATTTGAGAATATAATTCAGGGGGAATGGGTGAGGTTCCTATAGAGTAGAAAAGGGTAAACATAGTTTCTGTCTTTAAAAAGGTGGGAAACGGAGGACCAGGAAACTACAGACTGATCACAGAATCATAGAAAATTAGGGTAGAAAGGGACCTCAAGAGGTCATCTAGTCCAACCCCCTGCTCAAAGCAGGACAACCCCAAACTAGCTCATTCCAACCGGGTTTTGTTGAGCTGGGCCTTAAAAACCTCCAAGGACAGAGATTCCACAACCTCTCTAGATACCCCTTCCAGGGCTTCACCACCCTCCTAGTGAGAAAGATTTTCCTAATATCCAACCTGATCAGCCTAACTTCATTTCCTTGAGCGAAATCAGGATAAATTATCCCTCAGCTTATTTTAAACAACTACTTCTTCTTCTCATGTCCTGTCTGAGATTATTGATGACAGATATTTAGCAGAATTTACAGATTCATTAAAATCTGACAGGGCTGCAATGTGCGTGCTTCTGCTATGGCTGCTATGGCGGTTGGAATTGTATTATGCACCTAGAAGATATTACAGTGAGGTCCCCTCTACAAGTTGCAGGCATTGCGCAATTACCTTAAGACCAGCTACACACGCAAAGTACTTATCACATGATAAAATCTCCAACCAGCTATAAAGTTAGACATCAAAACTGTGTGCTAACTTTATAGCTGGTTGCTATTGAGCTTTAATTTACACATGTAACGGGGTCTTCTCTGCAGCTGGGAGCCCCGTCAGCTAGCAGGGCTCCCAGCCTCAGGGGTATACCATGCCCAGTGTGAAATCCACAGGCCTGGTGGATCACAGCTGCTCTGATCCCCAAGGATTAGGGGTGCATGAAACAATCTCAGACTATGAACAAAATAGTCATTCTAGAATGTATAAACAGGAGTGCCATGCATAAGACATATCCCTCTACTATAAGTAATCCTTCTACTATTCCCAGCACAGAAAAACCTCACGTAGAGCACTTTGCTCAGATGTGGTCATCACAGTTCAAGAAAGATGAGGCCCAATTGGAGGGAGTTCAGAAAAGAACAACAAATATTTTCAGAGGTCTAGAAAACAGGATCAGTGAGGAAAGATTGAAGGATTTGCATTTGCTTAGTCTGCAGAAGAAAAGCCTAAAGCTCAATCTTCACATATGTGAAAGGTTATTACAGAGAAGAAGGCTCTAATCTGTTCTTTGTGTTCACCAAGGGATAAGACAAGACATGACAGACAAAAAAACCCCCAAAAAAACAAAAAAAAACCAGGGGAAATTTGGGTTGGATAATACGAAAATCTTTCTAATCAAAAGAGTAGCTAAACAGTGGAATAGATTACTTAGACGGGTTGTGTAATCTCCATTACTGAAGGGTTTTAAAAACAAGTTAGAGTGAGGGTGGCCAACCCATTGCACATGTGCCACAAATGGCATGGGCAGTTGGTCAGTATGGCACAAGCCCAGGTGCTAAATAAAGAGAAGTGCTGGGATGGTAGGAGTGTGGGATGTGGGGGGTGGCACAGCTTCCAGTCACATGTAGCAAAGTTGGAGACAGGATGCTGGTGCCAGAGGAATTGTCAGATATCACCACCAAGCACGGGACAATCTAGGAGTTTGAAAAGCAGGGTGTAAATGGTGTGGCATCACATATATACTTCACCATATATAACACAACACATATTTTTCTCCAGTTATAGGGAAACTAGAAGCTTTACTAATATGCTAGGGGGCTAGCACTATATTATGCAATTTAAGCTTAAAGCAAAACAAGTATAGCTATTAGAAGGTGCACTGCCTTGCTAGATCATATATTAAGTTTAAAAAAAAACACAGCAAACTAGCAAAAAATAGTCAAATGTTATGTCAATAATCTGTAGTCATTATTCTAATATAAGAAAAGCCTTTGTCTGTCTGTCTGTCCATAATGCTCTGGGCCAACTGCACATGCGCTGCCAAGAGGGCATGCACCGATTGGCTAGGGGGCCAGGAGCATTATGGACAGAGGGGGCAAGGGACCCACTGTGCTCCTCCCCCACCCCCAACAACAACCAGCAGGGAGGGGGAGGCGGCAGGGAAGAGGGAAGGAAGGGAGGGAGGGGAGTGGGAAGGGGAAGGGGAAGGGGGGGGTTCCAGTGGCAGTGCCCATCCCCCCCACCTCTGCTGCTGCCACCGTCCAGCCTCGACAACAGCCAGCAGAGAAGGGAAGGCGGCAGGGAAGGAGGGAGGAGAGGGGGAAGGGAAGGGGGGATGTTGTGTCCCACCGGGTGTCGGCAGCTGCCGCCGTGTGCAAACTCCCATCCTGCCCTGTTCCTGGAAGCCAGCAGTGGCTCAGGGTGGCGTGGCAGTGGGGGGGGGAGTTCATGGGGCCACACTGGGAGTGGCAGGGGTTGGGAGGTCCATGGGGCCAGACACAGGGGGTGGGGGGTGCACAGGGCTGGAGGCAGAGCAGCAGCACCATGGGGCACTGGGTGCCAGCACTCCGTCTCACCCTCCCCATGCCCCCCCCCGACCTATCATTCATGACTGGCAATTTACTAGTAGTTAAATATATATCTCTCATTCACATTCATAAACCAAATCTAATCTTCTTGAGCATTTTGAGAGTATCTTCAATACTTCACTGTAAAGCATTTCTACAGCTGAGTTAATATTACCACTCCTGAGTTGAAGTTTTTGGTAAGAGCCCAAAACAGCCTGAAGATCTATGAAACAGAAGAGAGACATTATCAGGAATGGCTAACAGACAGCAAAATTGCAAAAGAAAGGATATTTTGAATAGTGGCACATCAAGACCATTAAAAAGGACAAAGGGTTGTTAACATCTCTGGAATAGAGAGAGATCAGCAGGA
>NW_005842879.1:573352-598614 GCF_000455745.1 Alligator sinensis
TGATAATGAGAGACAAACTCAATTGACTCTGTCAGTACTGCTTGAATAGAAATGCTGCTGCCTTCCCATGTTCTAGAATTCGGGTACAGCGGAATCAAAGTTGGGATGCACCCTTGCTGCCAAGAGCCAGCTTAATTTGGTGGTGGCTTCAGGGGTGATTAAGGCCTTTGGATCCTCTCTCTCTCTCTCCATATAAAACTGCAATGATAGCAGGGCTGAGGACGGGTTAACCTGGCTCTTGGTTATAATGCCTCTCTTGCAGCAGCTTCCTGGCCCCACTCCATTCTGGAGGATCAGAGGCTCAAGCCTCCTTGCCTCTATTGTGGTGTCCCAGGGTGTAAACTCTATCGGGTACTCCTCTGGTAGGCAGGGACTGGATCAGCACTCAGAGGCCACATCCACGTGAGTGTGCACATGTGTGTTGAGGCATCTCAAAGGAGTTTTAAGATGCTACAAAAGGCACACCGTGCACAAGAAAATGATGCAGCAAGGACTCTAAATTTGATACCAGTAAATCCCAATACCAAAAAAAAAAAACATGCCAGAAAAAAGGCAGCATGGGTGTGCTCCCAGGGTGTGCCTAGAGACTGGGTCCTCCAAGGAGACCCTCTGGCAGCTAGCCAGAGGGTCTCTGCGGCTGCTGTGTCCCCTTGCTGCTCCAACATGCTGCCTCAGGGTGCTGGAGAAAATAATAGCAGGGCATAATTAGCAGCAGCAGCAGCAGCAGCAGCAAGTGGTGGGTCCTCAGGGTACTCACGGTCCACAGCAGGCAGAGTCCCCCCATGGTGCATGGCTCTAGCTGAGTCCCAGGAACTGCACACATGTGGGGTCTGTGGGGGTAGGGGGTGAGTCTGGGAGCATGTGGGGCTGGTATAGGGTTTGTGGGTGGGGGTCTGCCACGTAACCCAAACCCCAATGGTGCACAGCCCCCACTGCTGGTAGCGGCAGCAGCAGTAGGTGGAATCAGGATTTGAATTACACTTTGACTCTTGTGGAGTTTGGAGGTGGTGGCAGCAGCAGCAGTGGAGAAAAGCCACAGGGCATCCTGGGTGCAGGCTCCAGGTGGCTGCAGCAAAAAGTGCCCAGCAGTGACAAGGGGGAGGGGCTGCTTTCTGCCCCCCACCATGTTAAACAGCAGTTTCTGCCCGGCTGCCGGGGGGGCTCATCTCTTATGGAGGAGCTCACCCCCGCAAGTTCCCCCATAATTTGAACCCTGGGGGGCTGCACGTGGCAGCACAGAGCTGGCCTGGCCTGCTAGTACATGCCTTCAAGCCAGACCAGGCTGGCTCTGTGCCAGCACATGGGGCTCCCGGCACTGCAGGTGGGAGCTGCGCACCATCTGTCTTGACTGAGCCAGCTGCATGCCCCCATGTGGCAGGGAGCTGCACTTAGAGGCATGGAGCCCACCCAGCCCAATGGTGTGTGGACTGGGAGTTGCAGGGAGTCATGCACCATCAGGCAGGGCAGACTCCATGCCACCATATGCAGCTCCCCAATGGAGTGCTGGAAGCCCCACATGGAGGCACAGAGCTGGCCTGGCCCAGCCTGAAGGCACATGCCAGTGGGTTAGGCTGGCTCTGTGCTGCCATGTGCATCCCCCACGACTCAGTCAGAGCCACAGGCCGCTGGTGACTCTGCCTGCCACAGGCCATGAGCGCCCCGAGGGCCGCTGCTGCCACCAGGAGCTGTGCACCATGGTGGGGGCATGTAGTGCCCCCCCACTTACAAACCCCACACCCACCACAAACCACAGCCACACACTTCCCAAATCCCACACACACACCCACTCTCACCCACAAATGCCACAACCACACACACCCCACAAACCCTACACACTCCCACACCACTTTACAGCCCCCCCCTACAGCCCCACCACAAATCCTACATCCTGCGTGCCCACCTGCCAGATGGGATGGGACCTCCTGGCAGTTGCCATGCTGCAGCCCTGCCCGAAGCCTATACCAGCCCCGGCCTGAGGGGGCCCCTGGTCCTGGGGACCACTTGGGGGTTATGATGGGCCATGGGGGAGGGGTGGAGGTGGCAGCAGGGGTGGATGATTGGCAGGGGGGAGATCGAGGTGGCAGTGAGGTATAGGTACATATGATGGGCCAGGGGTGGTAGCAGGGGTGTGTGAAAGAGAGATGCAACAGGGGGAAGGATGCTCCAGGTAGAAGTGGCCACCAGAGCTGGGCTTGGAGTCCCCTGTTCCCCTAGAGCAGTCTGTGCACTCCCCACTGGCCTGGAAGGGAAAGGGCTTGCCCAGTGCCTGAGCCTTAGTCAAGGGCTTCCCAGGAACACCATGGGGATCCCTGGGGCCTGAGCACAGGTGCAGAGAGCAGATAGCAAGGGCTGGCACTGCTCAGAGCCACAACGCAGCTGGAGGGACAGCTGCAACTTGGCCCATGTCCTGGTGCAGTGGGGGGCAGGCAGGGGCTGTGGGATAAGAGCGAGGGGCACTGGCAGGGTTGTGGGGGCTGGGGGTTGGGGATGAGGGGCAAGGGCAAGGGCAGGGGGAGGGGCAGGACACTGGCATATCAGTGCTGCTCAGCACCACAAAGCAGCTGTGAAGACAGCTGCAGCTGGACCTGCAACCTGGTGAGCAAAGGGGGCAGGGGGAGCCCTGATTTCTTATGATAAAAAGACCAAAAGTAAACTCCAAAATATAAAAGGTATTTAGAATTTATTTTATTATTATGATTGAGGCAGTGGTAGGCTTCCAAATTGTAAATATATCAATTTTATTGTTAAAATTGTAAATATAACAATAAAACATTGTGCTCAACTGATACCTATATATACACACCTATATATACATATACATACATACATACATACATACATACATACATACATACATAGCAGCGTTTCATTTTAATTGCAGAACAATGTGGATTTGGGCATTTTTAAATCAGAGAATTTGCAATTTTAAACAGAGAAAACCAGGATCCCTTCTGATGAGGCAAGTGTGGCGGGGAACAGGGCAAAGGAGCACTGGGGACCCACCTGATAGGCAGATGTGGTGGCTGACCTCCTGGCCATTTGGGGCCAGCTGGCCCAAAAATGCATGCAGCTCTGCTTCAGTACCTGTACCACAGCCCAGGTGGCTATGCAGTCCCTGTCCAGGTCTGGCAAGCATGCAGTCATGGGGCCACAGGTCCAAGGAGGCAGATGCTATTACAGGCAGAAGCAGGTCACAGCCAGACTGCTGCAGTGGGTAGAGGGTGCAAGACCCTACTCTAGGTCAGGGCTGCTGCAGCAGTCCTGCTGGCACAGAGGTCTGGTCTCCTCAAATACCAGCTGGCTGGGCCTCAGAAGCTCCTGAAGGCAAGCAGCCCAAACCTGCTCTCCAGGGCAGATTTTTATACAGCTGGGGACAGCACAGGTACTGGCCCCAGCCTCCAGCTCCCCTTGCTGATGATCTTGGAGGAGCTGGGCAGGCTCAGTTTGCCCCAAGCAGCATAATTTGCCCCACACCAAAGTGCCTGTTCAGGCATGCATGCTAAGGCACAAATCTCTGGCACAAATTTGTGCCACTGCAATTTGAACTGCTCTAAATGCACATGCCTGCATAAGTGGATGCACCCAGACAGTGCATCACCACAAGCAGAAACATGCATTTCCTCAGGAACAAGTAGCATCAGCACACCTTGTGCCACTGCTACTTGTCCCTGGGGAACACCTGTGTCACATGCACTCTGGCACGCAGCTGGTCCAGCAGCCTTACCTGGGGGCCTCCAGGAGTTGCAGCTATGGTGCCCCTGCAGCAGGCAGCTTGGCTGGCAACTGGAGCGTGGCTCTTGGTAGCCAAGCTCTGGGTTTCAGCAGCACATTTTGACAAGATGCCTATTTTCTGAAAGCTTTTGAAAGGGTTTGTTTTACTGCTAATGTAGAATGAAAACACATATCAAAACCTAAAAACTTCCCACACCATAGAATTGCCATCCTCCAGTCACACCTAACTGGAAACATTCCAAGGAAAATGTAGATACAGTCTTACATTTGGGTGGTTTTATCAGACATGTGAATTATAGCAAATATAAACCTAGATTATGATGACACTAATAAAACACTTCTGGGCAAAATTCAGACTATTCCTGGGCAGTCATGTTGCTGTGAAGAAAACTTTTTTCACATTTGCTTCCATACTTTTGAGACTCTATAACACTTTATTGCTCTGACTGTAGAGTCCAATCAGTGGCTGGAGACTAAAAGGGTTAAAATTTAAACAAAAAGATGGCTGAGGAACTCAAGGCTAATATTATTAACCAGTACACCATATGGCTTCGGGGGGAACCACCCCCCACAGAAATAAGATCTTGAGGATTAACACTGATGGCTGTTTATTGCTCCTTGAAGCTGGCATAAATTCCACAAGGGCAAACAACAGATTTGCTTGCTAAACTCAAAGTGAATACTGGAGCAGCTAAACTGATGAGTTGCCACCAATCACTGTCATCAGGAAGCATACCCAATGTAGACAACACCAGAAAAAGCTTAAATGGACAAATGGCAAATGAGTAAAACACATTTCCAATTTATGGTCTACATAGAAAACCAGTGCAAAGAACATCTGAATGATACATATTTTTACTTCAATTAAAAAAATAAATAGCATAATTTGAAGTAGTGATGGCAAAACATTTATATATTTGCATAAGGAACTTTTCAAATAAATAAAACCTCTACTTTTATTACACAAGTTTCAATGCAGACATCAAAAGATTGAGACCTTTATGTGCCTGAATGTTTTCCTGAGCATACTAGCAAATGTAGTGTTCGAAAAATCTAGCTATGAATCTTCATAGAAAACATTTTCAGTTCCAGTTTTAGAATGTGCCAATGTATGCAAATAATAAAAAATTAAAGTATGTTTAAGGTGGCTTTCAGTTTTGACTCATTTCCTATTTTATCCAGAACGACCCCTAAAACACTTAGACACTGACTGATGCAATATTGCAAATAATTCCTTTCAAAATGCTTGTTTTCTTTTTGTAACAGTTACAGCTAAAGTCACCTGACTGATTTAAACCAACTAACAGAAGTAACAGAACAAGCCATTGAAAATGAAGGTCAGTTTATCCTCTGGATGAGCACCACAGTATACGAGTTCTAACTTTTGGAATAGCTTCAAATCTATTACTTCCAGGGAGTGCAATTCAGAGCAAAGGAAACATGTTGCCCTCTGGGCAATAGCAGTGTACCAATATTTAGAGGGACTTTGGAGAAAGCTATTTATACATCCTTCATGTGGGATGTTGAGAATATCATTGGAAATTAGAAGCATAAGGGAAGAGATTCCAGAATGAAAGAACTTTGGAACTCTCTTAGCATCTCTTCATATCATTGTTCAAGGGTGAGACACTTGTTTTGGTAAAATCTAGTATATTAAATAAAATCAAATAGAAAGAATCAGATATGTGTACTACTTTAAAAAAATATTGCATGCTATACTGCATTATTTCAGCTTACACAAATGTTCCTTCCTGATAGGCTAAAGACAAGAGGTGTGCATAACTAATGTATTCGTAAGTACTCCTCATGGTCATGGATATCAGCAGGGCCTGGTGCCAATGTTTTGTAAGAGCTATTTCTAGCAGCCCCTCTCATTCAGATGAGGCAATTTGTGGGTGTAATAGGGCTGTGCTTAGCACAAGCCAGTCTGAATCAGAGGACAAGCCAATGCCCATTTTCTGATAAATCAGAAGTCAGGGAGCTGGCTAATGACTGCCTGTTTCCAGTCTGAAAGTCAGCATTTAGTAAACTAAGTCAGATCAATAACCTTCAGTGCAACACTAGTCTGCATCATGGTCAAATTGGATTGGACAGTATTGCTAAATACCATTCGCTTTTTTAGTACCTGTTTTGGAGTCTAATTCCAATGTCAAAACAAAGCATCTAACAGCTAAATAATGAAGGCAGCATTCTTCCATTCTCAATTAAATATGCAAATACTCAAACCTGATATACATAGAGAGAGAAGTTTTTCTTTTTTGGGTTTTTTTAATAAGCATATGTCATTATATATTGCAATATAACTAGATCCAAGGGCATAGTTAGCAATTTAACATTTATGGATGCTATGACCAGTTCATTGCCCTCTGAAAGCATGCTAAACCTACAAACTTCTAGAGTATGCCTGCCATCACACAAAACTGTTATGTAAGTACTAAAAAACAAAAGTGTGTCATGAATAACCTTCAGCTATGTTCATGCCCCCTTTGAGTTCCCCTCCTGCAAATAGTCAAACAACTGTTTAATTAGCGCAAATGTTTACAGTTACACTGACGCTACTCACCCAGGTCTTTAATTTCTCCTATGGGCATTGACCCCTGTTTGTAATTACACTCAGGTATGTGGAGAAAACTAGCAACACCATGTGACTTATTTGACTAATCAATCTTGAGCTGCCAAGCTTGAATTTTGGATTTAAACCTTTGAATGGCTGCAGTAGAACAAACTGAACTTGTAAATTATGAAATTCTTTTGATTAATGAATAAAAACTTCAGCCAAATTCTGCCTTGTGTAGGGCACATGGCAATTCGTGGAAGGTGCATATGAATACATGAGGGCAAGATTCAGTAGGAATAGCTAAAAAATGGCCTCCAAGAAGATAAAACCATCTTAATTCAATGGCCAATCAAAATTTGTCCATAGGCATGTGCACCAACACACAGGCAGAACGAAGGGGGTTATTGTCACATATCACAGAAAATTCGGATAGCTGTAGATATAAATTTCCCCAAATAACTTGCTGATAATCAGGAAACCCAGCTGCTCACCTATGGGCTGGGAGAAGAATACTCCCCTCTGGCCTGGTACTAATGTAAACAAGGTCATACAAAGATTTGCTGATCATTCAGCCCTTCCAGGCTGACTGCTGCAATGACCTTGGTGCAGCTTTTGTTGGTTTCCTCTGAGATGCCTGCCTTCCAAAGGGGATATATGAGATCCATGCAGCAATACATTATTACATACCTTAAAGTGTCAGGCACCTAAATACTTTTGAGGATCCTGGTCTCCAGCCAATGTATACACACCTTCTCAAGTGCTCCTCACTGTGTGGGTGCCTCAGTGTCCTTACTGTGCTGTCTGATAGCCCCTTGCCCTCTACTGACCTACCCATTACTATAATCTTTCAAGGTTCAATATCTCCAAATGTACAAAACCCAGATGCACATTTGCATCTTTGTCCATCCCCACTCAGATCCTTTTATTTTCTCTTATACATGGAACATTAGTGGCGTCTTCCTTTGCATTTTAAGACTTGGAAAACTGTCAAGTTCAATATTTGCCTATAACAGAAGCAGGCAATTATTTTGGGTGGAGGGCTGCTTACTGAGTTTTGGCGAGGCATCGAGGGCCACATGACAGGCAGCCTGGGGCAGATAAACATTAGTTTTCTAAATTGGGGGGGGGGGATTAACTTTCTCAAATTTTAGGGGCCCTGTGGGCCGGATAGAATGGCCTGGCAGGCCGCATCTGGCCCGCAGGCTGCATTTTGCCCACCCCTGGCCTATAAGGATTCCTTATCCAAACAAATGCACTGCTTTTAACAAACTGCTAGGTAATCCAATAACCTACATCCGTTTGTGCATGCGCAGTATTGCATTGTTCTCCAGACTTAACCATCACAGCATTTCAGCAGGTATCTTAGATCTCTTATGCCGAAGATTGTGAGTTCCGTTCTGATCACAGGATAGATGCTAATGATGTTGGCTGATATGTAGTTAGTGTTGTTCTTATCGATCCAGGTTCTGAGTAGAGATACTCTGATTAAATGCATTACATACAGCACAGGTTTTAGTCAGAGGTGTCCTTCAAGTTGAAACATTATTGCTAGAAGTATCATCTACAGAAAAATGATCTAGCTAGAATGATGCATCATCCAGTACCAGCTGATCAGTACCTCTGCCTGTAACACAGGGCATACATAATATATGCATCATATACCATTTAAAATTATGAAAAGTGTGTTTGTAGTGAGGTTCATAAAATATCCTCTAAATGTAAAACCCTTTCATTAAAGTGCAGCTATAATTCATTCAGGTTTCTTTTCGTGCCCTGTCATGTTATGGACATTCCTATTTCACAATCCAATCATGCAAAACAGAACAATTTAGCATTCCGCCATGAAAACAATGACGTAAGATGATGAAAAATAAAACAGATTAGAGTTTTCACATGATGAATTAAAGACAATTTTAAACATACTTGAGCCAACAAACAGTGTTAGCTATTTTGCACAAACATTTATTTTCTGCAGACAAAAAACCACCCCTTTTGTTTTTCAGTAGTTTATGCAAAAAAAAAAAAGCCAATTCCCTTGCAATTTCCTGATATTTGTAAATTGTCTGTATCAAGTGCCCCACAAACTGAACAAAAATGCTGATCATTGCCAAGAAGAAGATAAACTGCATAGCAAAGAAAGCCTTAGACTGAAGAGGAGGGAACCGACTTTCTCACTGAGCATGGCCTGCATGGGGATTGCAGCTGATTCTTCGTGACATGGAGCGGAACACATAAAAACATTTCTCTACATTTTGCTAGTTTGTGTTTAATAGCTGCTGGCAACAAGGAGGGCTGAAGCCAAAATACAATGAACAAATGCAATAACAGCTGAGATGCCTTAGCATACTTTTTGGCTGCATCTTGACGAGGTTTTACAACAGATTTTGAGGTCAGAAGAAGGGCTTATTAGTCTGATTGGACAGAGCTAGTTAAGCAAAATAAGCCATATTGGATGCATTCTTTATTTTAACTTGTAATAATTAACATGGGGACATCAAAATATACTATACCTGACAGCCATCTACTGAAACAATTTACTTGACACTGGGAAACAGTTATGGACAGAGTCAGGAGAACTGTACCCTTGAATGACTTAAGAACCACTTGAGATGCTAGAGAGTCAGCAAAAGTATCCAATGAATTTGGTCCCCTTAAGGACAATGATCCATTGGGAACATTATGTTTCCAACCTCAATCACTTCCATCTCTGCAGACAGCCCTGCAGAAAAAATCATCCTGACTGACCCCTGATGACCTCTTGACAGTCATTTAAACAGATATACATGCAAAAAGATACCACAACCACAAATAAGTGAGGAAGCACTGCCTGATAAACTACAGTGTGAACCCCACTCAACACTATAGGAGATGCAACCTCCATGCTGCAAATCTAATACCTAAGGTAGAGAGGATGAGCGGTCTCAGCAGCTGCCTCCATGGAAAGGGTAGTTTAGTGGTCATTACTCAAGATAGAAGTGCTCAGAAAAAAGGCAGCCTACACTTGGGTTAGCTGATGAGGATTCAATTATGGAACGGGCATGAGTTTAAAGCAGTGATGGAGAGTGTAGGACAGGCTCATAAGCATAACCCAGGATGGAGGAGGGTTTCCCACCAACCCTGTTATTCATTTTCCTCAGTCCCTTACCCTTGCTGTTGTTTTCTCTTATCACTATTAGGTTGTTGCAGCCAAGGGAAGGAAGGCAAAGGAAGGCTCCAAGAACCCAAACTGCTGCTGGTGCCAACAATGAAGCAGAAATGAAAATGGAGTTATGTAACCTTATGAGCTTCTTGCTTACGCAGGAAATTTAATCAGTTTAGACACCGTGTACTTTTAGACTTCCTAAAGAGCAGCATTATCTATAAAAGGAATGGATGCTATTAATTCTCCTTCTGAAGGTACAGTACATTTCCTCTCCCTTGCCTTTTCGACATTCCTGTAAATGCTATAGAGATTTATGGAGAGTAAGCCTCAGGGCTACTGGACAGTGAGCTTTTTATTTGGGTAGCTATTAACTTCTTAAGCCTACTGAATGCAGCATGTGGAAAGATGCAGGAACTGAGTTTTAAAAACTTGCTCAATGGATGTAGGGCTTTTATAACAGTAGCTTCCCTGGGTGTCATGGTAATGTGACCAGTTTCTCTTTGGGGGAAGCTGGGGTTTTGTTTTGTTTGTTTGTTTTTTTTAAGTCTTGCCTTATACTAAAATCTCACCTCTGCCAGGACGACAAGAATTTGACTAAAACACACACCATCTTTCCCCATCTGCTCTGGGTCACAGATCTTTCACTGGGACCTGTGTCCAATTCCCACCTTGGCACAGTGAGGAGGTGAAGGGTAAGCTCTGGCCCTTGGAGCAATGGAAGAAGCAGACAGTGGCTTTGTCTTTGGCCTCAGTCTCTAACTTCTTTTCATTTGTATCCCTATTGTGGGCTTCTCAGAGGAAACACCAGCACAAAGAAAAAAATGTCCTAAAATAAACGAAGTCCTCTTCTCAGGCTCATTTAGGGTGACCACCTTCTCAAAATGGAAAGGTGGGACACATGCCCACCTCTCCCCCAACCCTGCCCCAGCCTTGCCGGCAGCATGGCCAGAGCAGAGCCAAGTGGGGCGAGAGTGGGGGCAGATGCAGGCTGCCCACTGTGGTGCAGGGCTTCCCGTCCTGCTGCCTTTCCCTTAGGAGCCCCCTGCCAGCTGCACACCCCCTGCTCACCTGGCAGCAGCGGGAGGCACAACTCCATACCGCTGCCACACCCACTGCTGCCAGGTGGGCAGAGGGTGCCTCACCATGGTGGTGCAGCCAGCATGGGGCTCCCAGGGGAGGGTGGCAGGGCAGGGAGCCCTAAGGCCACAACAGGCAGCCAACATCTGCCCCCACCCCTCACACAAGTCCGGGGGATATGTGCCCCCCATGCTCCCCCCAGAAGTGTGTGCAGGGGCAGGAAGCCACCTCCCCTCTCCTCCTGCCGTTCTGCCCTGAGCCATCTGTGGCTCCATCCCACTTGCTGCCCCAGCCATGGGTCCAATGCACCACCCTGGCTGGGCAGCACCCCCAACCCAGCCCCTGCCCCACTCCCTTCCTCACTGTAGAGGCCTCAATCTGCCCTTCCACACCCCCTCATATACTTACCTGCAGGGAGCTGCTCTCCACACTGCCCAGCTGTGTTCCCAGCCTCGTGCATGTGTGCAGGCACACACATGCATATGGGACCCCCTACATCCCACTCCCAGAAGCCCCAAGCAGCCCCTTGCAAGCTGGAATGCTGCCAGCCTGCAAGAGGAAATGCTATTTCTTGCGGTTTTCTGGATCCTTGCAGGATACTGCCAATCCAGGACAAATGCTGTCCTGGAGTCATGTAGCCCATGATCGAGACTTGATGTTCCCATTCTGGGACTGTCCCACCCAATTAGGGATGGGGGAGCACCCTAGGCCCATTCTTCTTGATCACCCAGCTTCTTCCACAGCCCCTTCTTCTGGAGAGATTCCCACACAGCTATGAGAGGAAGCAATGGTTTATGCAATTTGACCCCTTCCATAGAACATTCTATGGTGGTCTACAAGCCCCAGCATGCCTTATTGCCAAACCCAGGGTAAGATGTAACTGCCTACTTTAAAGAGTCTAATTCCTCCCCATCACACTCTATTGAACTAAATGGAGTTTTGATTCAAAGGATTTGGCCTTGAAACATCTACATAATCCTCCAGTTTCACTTCTACTCTCTAGCCTTTCTTTAGATAGCCTAACCCTGGCTCTCCTTTCTGCCTGCAATAACAACAGTGAGGTTTAATCCAGTAAATAGTGTACCCGCCATCTGCTTCTACATCAATCCAATGAATTCAAGCCCTTCTGATACTACGGTGCCCTGAAGCTGCCAGACCTGAACCTCACCTCTGTCACACCAGTTGCAAGCATGAGAAATGGACTTAGGCCAGCGTTAAGCTTGTGTAAGGAGGATCCAGTACATGCCTGACAACAGTAAGGATCACGCTTTCCTTTCAGAGGCCTGTTGTCCTTCTGAGGAAAATATTGTGGCCCATGCTGCTTAGAACCAATTCTGCTTTCTAGCACATGTGGCCTGCTTTCCTGCTTCATCTATTATTTTACTCTGAAAGAGATTTGTATGAATACCTGATGTAGCAACTAGTTGTATGAGAGCCATCGTCTCAGCCAATACTGGGGATTTCTGCAGCTAAATGCATACATATGTATCACATGAGTTAGAGTCCAGCCTCATACCTGGGGGCTGTAACAGACTTATAGTCTCTGTGAGGGGGACATAAAACACACAGTGACCATTCTGCAGTTAAGATATGCTATATCGCAGAGGATTAGATGTTCACTTAGAGACTAAACAGAGGCAAAGATGAACTCATAAGCCCAAACCATTCTGTCTGCATGTAAGTATCCTATACAATTAAAAACTTAGGGAAAACAACAAAGAAATCTATGGAGACATTTGGACTAAATTACTCAACAGAATGATTTCAACAGAGTCAGCAGCTCTGAAATAATAACACTGTAATTCTTTGGCCTCTCAGCCAAGTGAATGATGAAGTTCATTTACAACCCACTGCTTAAATGCAGTCACAAAAGGATCAACAGTTAAAACTCTACTTAAAAGGCAGATGGTAGTGTTTAATAATATTCTATATGAAACCACAACAGCTATTTTGGTATTATAAAAGTTTGCATCATAGTTGGTCAAGAATTTTCCAAAAAACAGCAAAACAAAAACAACAACAAAATATCAGTTAATCAAAACCAAAATGTTTCATGTAAACTTACCACGTTTAACAAACTTCAAATGTGATACATTTGAAGTCCAGCTTTAAAATACGGGCAGGACTCCATCGGAAATTTGGTTTCATGTGAGCTTGCCTGGCAGATTGCCAGGGACATTGGGGCTACCAGTGTCTGCAGCTCTGGGACAGCTTCACCGTGTGAACTACCCCAGGGCTGAGAACCAAATGGCTTCCAGGATCTGTAGCTCTGGGACAGCCCTACCCTATGTATTGACCCATAGGCCCCAGGGCTCTTAGGCTCCCTGCCACAAAGCTGGGAGTTGGGAAGCCTTGAGTGCCAAGCCATGATGCTCCCTGCTAAGTTGTCATTCCTCGACCTTCTGAACTCCTAGATCATTATCAGTCTCCACATTTCTACCATCAACTGGAGGTGGGTCTGGATCTGTCCGGCAAGGCTCCTTGCAGCTTGGATCCAACCTAAGCAGCCAAGGGAGTCCGATACCCCTATACTGGCCACAACATAACTACACAGTTCTCTCCAGTAGTCTTCAGGGTAACAAGCTCTATTTGTTAGAAACTATGTTGGAAAAATTACAATTAGAATTAAAATTAGAAGAAAGCATTTGAAGACTTTATCCTGTGAGCTCAGTAGAGGCAAGTTAAATTGATTTTGATTAGACTTGGAGCATGAAAAATGTACTAACCAGTGTCCCATCAGCAAAATTTACCAGGAGAGCACCAATAAATGAAAGCAATACCATACAAGGCTGATGATGAGAGATGAAATGGACTGCATGTAGTGTATGTAAATGGCATCTAGGGAATTGATCATTAATCTAAAGGAGGATAGTAATGTCTCCCATCCATCTTCAGTACACGCTGCAATTCAAAATGAGCTTTTAAAACAAATCACTGCTTTCATAAGGTTGACATCTCTCGAGAAGAAGGCATTGTGTATTTACAGTGAAATCCTACAGATTCCAAGCCCACACATGCTAATGAGCTACAGAGAACGAACACAAGTCTTCTGAACACTTAAGAATTAGAACAAGAAAAGTGACACGGGGAGACTGCTAAGAAAAAAGAGGGGTTTTAACATATCTAATGCTTTTAGATTAACCGTGAATGAAAGTTTCAGATTTGATCTTTGAAAAACATCTATTTTGCATAGTATTTGTCATTATATCATTTTTGCATTCATGTAATTGGCTGTTGAAATAAAATTGAAAAAGGAATAGGGAAATAAAAATGGTCCCTCTGATAGAATATTGATTGTGTAATCAATATATATGCTTTTATGGATACAGTGGTATGACCCGGTCAAAATCACATCATTAACAGCAATGGCACATTGTGAAAGGGAATGACCAAGAGGTGTCTTGATAATTCCTCTAAAAATTGTGCAGCCATTTGTATCATTGCTGGATGATACCCTAATAGTCCAATCTTGCATAGTTTGCTGAATAAGACATGAACTTACAAGTTAGAAGACAAAAGTTCTTTTCCTCTGTGTTACTGATTTGCCACATAGAAAGAATTTCTGTGACTAACTGACTGCTGTTTCAATTTCTCCTACTGTGAGAAGATAATAATAGTTTTAAATGGAACTGGTTAAAATTTTCCAGTAAAAGTAATTTTGTCAAAAGACGGCCTATTTTGAAAATGAAACTTTTTTTTTTTGCTAAAGTTTTCAATTTTACATTTGCTTACATTTGCTTTAATGAATGTTGTAAACAAAAATTTGAACATAACTTTTCACGTTTTTGGGTTCTCTCTTTTTCATCCTTATGTCCTTTTTTCAGTGGGAAAAAAGAAAAGCAAAAGAGGGGAAAAGTGGGTGACTTGCTGACAAACTAAATGCCTGTGACTTGCTGACAAATTAACTGTTTGCAGATATTTGGAAAAAATGGAATGGACAAAATTAACAGAATAAAAATTATTTTGAAATTTTCATGCTTTTCATGAAAAATATTTATCAATTTCCACCTACCTGTTTACTCTAACAAGAGTAAATACTTAATTGTTATCCTTGTACAGCAATTCTTCTCTTGATCTTAGGTAGCCTTATGGCCCCCATCAGGTTTTGCTGAGCCCATCACAGTTTTTTAATGTTTTTACCCCCCATATTACCACTGCGAGGTAGGGAGAAGCTGTTATTCTCATCTCAGTACCCAAGCTGATGTCTTCCAAATGGCTGCTTCTGAACCTTTTGGTGCCTAGTGATTCACTAACTGACACACCCAAAGCCATAGAAATCCCAGAAGCCTTGTACTCAAAGTCTCAGACTAAGCATTGTGCTTTTTTTCTTTCTACCCGGTAGGGTTCAATATTAGAAGTGAACATACCCAAGTCAGAGTGGCAGATAGTACCAGAGCAAAAAAATAGATGGGATTCAAGGTGAATAGAAGACTCTCCAAATTGTGGGGATTTTAGGGCAGTCACCTGTGATATATATGGGAGGCCTGGATTTAAGTCCCTGTTTCATACTATGCAGGGCATGGATTTGAACCACATCTCCCAGGTGAATGCCATAACCACAAGGCAATTGGCCTACTTATAAATGGAATTTGTAAATGTAAACAGAATTGGGAAACAGGCACACAATACCTAAGCAGCTGACCTGGCATCTGCTTTGAAAAGGGTTAGAGACAGGTATCTCTGGCCAAGCACACCAGGCAAGGCATCTAAATCCTTCCTGTCCTCGTTGCATTTCACTCCCGGCAAGGTTAGGCTGGTTTCGGAGGGTCCCTTATTAGCCAGCTAATGAAAATTTCCAGTAAATTAGAGCTGAAAATTTCATTACAGGGCAGGCTGCCTGGGGGCTTGGTTTGCAATGCTGAGAAGAGCAGTGCCTAAATTATTTGAGGATCCATGCCAAATGACTTCCCAAAGTAATAGAGGATCTAGTGTGGACCAGGGAAATAAATTCTGGTCTCCCAAGTCCCAGGCTGATGCTCTAACCATTGACCTATCCTTCCACCAAAAGCCTAAACCAGAAATGAAAAACATTTAGATCACCTTGGCAGTGCAGAAGAACCATTCCCTGCAACATACCATATTTTCTCACATACAGTATGCACCTCCACCTTTTTCCCCCTCTCTACCCCACAAAAACAGCTGCTGGAAATTGGGTGTTCATTATATACAAGGATATATGGTAACAGCAATATCTGCTGCTTAAACTTCAGCCAGATGAAAGCAAAAGTGAAGTCTGCACATGATCCACAAAAAGCAGAAAAATGAGCAGGCCCAACTCCCTAGTTGCTGCTACTCACTTATTTACTACAATTCTTCATCCTACCTTTCAAAAAACAAGGTGATTATCTTATTCTGGGGCAATAAAATATGGTATTTACTAGCTCTGCCTGGAAATGCATTTAAAATAATCTCTTGTCTTGGCTATATAACATCCAGAAGACTGTGTGCTGGGAGCAAATTTTAATCCATTCCATTAGCTTCCTTCTCCCTATTCAACTGATATAATCTCAGAGATTATGGCATAAGGAACACATTTTACGAGAAAGATAATAATAATTAAATGAGTTTAGCTTGGCCAAACTGCATTCCTACAAAAAAGGGGATGTGTTTAGAAGTATCAAATCATTTGCAAGTGACCCCAGCTAGGTGCTTGTCCAGTCTCCTCTTAAAAGATCTCCAAGGTACGGGAGAGCACCACCTCCCTTGGAAGCCCATTCCAGATTTTGGCAACCCTCACTGTAAAGAAATTTTTCCTAATGTTTAATCTAATTCTGCTCTCCATCAGTTTATGTCCGTTGTTTCTAGTAACCCCAAGGGGCACCCTAGAAAACAGAGTATCCCCTATTCCTTGCTTCCCCTCTCTGATGAATTTGTAGATGGCCACAAGACCCCCTCTCAACCTTCTTTTGCAGAGGCTGAAGAGATTTAGGTCCCTTAATCTCTCCTCACAGGATCTTACTTGCAGGCCCTTAACCATGCAAGTAGCCCTCCTCTGGACCCTCTCAAGGTTATCTACATCCCTCTTGAAGTGCAGTGCCCAGAACTGGACGCAGTACTCCAACTGTGGCCTGACCAATGCCATAGAGGGGAGGTATCACCTCCTTAGACCTGTTCATGACACACCTTCTAATGCATGAAAGAGAGCAGTTGGCTTTACTTATCACTTTGTTACATTGACAATTCATGTTCATTTTGGAGTCGACTATGACTCTGAGATCCCTTTCTCCTGCTGTGCTGCTTAGAAAGTCACCTCCTAGTCTGTAGGTGTGTTGGTGATTCTCTCCCCCTAGGCGCGGCACTTTTCACTTATCTTTGTTAAACTGCATTCTGTTCTGCCAACTTTTCCAACCTGTCCAAATCTGCCTAAATCCACTCCCTATCCTCCAGTGCGTTTACTTCGCCCCATAATTTGGTGTTGTCTGCAAATTTGGACAGAGTGCTTTCCACACCCTCATCCAAGTTACTGATGAAGATATTGAACAGCACTGGTCCAAGGACTGAACCTTGGGGAACTCCACTGCCCACATTTTTCCAGGTCAAAAATGACTCGTCCACCACCGCCCTTTGAGTGCATCCCGTAAACCAGTTCTCCACCAACCTGACTGTGTAATAATCTACGTCACAACCACTTAATTTATTTATAAGAATGGGATGTGACACTGTATCAAAGGCCTTTTTAAAATCCAAGTAGATGACATCTACCTCAACTCCTGCATCTAAGCATTTTGTGACCTGGTCATAAAAAGAAACAAGGTTAGTCAGGCAGAATCTACCTGCTATGAAGCTGTGCTGGTTGTCTTTCAGCATTATTTTTCCTACTGGACTCACTCCCACAAATGTGATCCTTTATAATTTTTTTAAGGTTTTCCAAAGGATACAGGTGAGGTTAACCAGCCTATAGGTACCCAAATCATCCTTTCTCCCCATCTTGAAAATAGGGACCACATTGGCCCTTTCCCAGTCCTCTGGGACCTGTCCAGAGCTCCATGAGTGCTCAAACAACCATGCCAGTGGTTCTGCTATGGCACCGGCCAATTCCTTCAGCACCCTGGGATGAAGGTCATCAGGGCCTGCTGACTTAAACATGTCCAGCCCCTCCAAATGCCCCTTCACTAGGTTAGCACTAACTGATGGTGGGTTGGAGTCCCTCTTGTACCTGTCTATAGCCCTGTGTTCAGGAGTATAGATGCAAAAAACTCATTTAGAAGCTCAGCTTTGTCCCTCCTATGTTACCAGTTGCCTTAGTCTGTCCTGTAGGGGTCCTATGTTACCATGTGCCTCTTTTTACCCCCTATGTACCTAAAAAAGGACTTTCTGTTGTCTTTAATTTTTGTTGCCAGCCTGAGTTCCATTTCTGCTTTGGCCTTCCTAGCCGATTCCCTGCAAATGCAAGCCAAGCAGGTGTACTCCTCCTTGGTGGCTACCCCCCGCTTCCACAGTCTGTATGCCTCTCTTTTCCCTCCTAGACTCTCCTGGATTTCCCTTGTTCAACCAAGAGGGTTTCTTGACTCTTTTCCCTCCCCTTACATGGGTGGTCCCCTTTTGGGTCTGAAGGATCATTCCCTTGAGGAATGCCCACCCCTCCTGGACTCTCATCTCACCAATGCTCTTGCCTTTCAGTGCCTCACTTACTAATCTCCTGAGCTCATTGAGATCTGTTCCAGATCTGTTTATTATTTGTATTGCACTGCTGGCTAGAAAGCACAATCCCTAAGCATGACAAACCCCAGCTAAGGGCAAACAGAAGCACAGGACATGAAGTAACTTGCCTCACATCACATAGCAAAATATTACATAATAGATTTCCATACAAAGGTATGGACACACAAACAATATACCCTGGGGAATGCGTGGTGGGGCTTTACCATGAATATAGCTGCTGCACAGTGGGTGCATCTACACAAGATGCTACTGCGCTGTCATTACTGTGCATTTATTTAGTACTTGTATTAGCAAGTACTAAATAAATGCACAGAAACTGGAGTTACTGAGCAGTAGCACCGGCAAACATCTTTTAGGTGACACTACTGCACATTAGGCTGATAATACTGCACAAGAGCATATTAGCACTGCCCATACTGTGATGAGCTACTGCAGAGTATTTTTTGGCTACTGCCCAATCAGCATCTCATATAGACATGCCCAATAAGATTCTGGATGTATACTATAACCTCACAGTAAGAGGTACGAGAAAGCTTACTCACAGTAAATTAGCCCTCAGTGAAAGAGGAACAAATTACCCCTTTGCAAATGCGAGCCAAGCAGGTATACTTGGCTGCTTGTAACATATACAGTAAAATACAGCTTGTACATATACAGTAAAATTCAACCTATCTATAGGGGATACTTGGGATAAGAGTGCGCACATGGACAGTTGCCATGGAGAATCTTATTAAAGGAAAAGATTACCTCTTTAATCTGGAATAAATCATTCATATATCCACACCCCAAGCCGCCTCCCAGTTTAATGCCCAGTATACTACACCATGCCATCTCAAAACAGAGACTGAACCTCTCCACTAGAATGTATGACTGACTTTCTGTTCAATCTCCTGATGGACTAACTGGCAAAGGTGAAAAATGTCAGTCTGCCCACTGATTTGCTGTAAGAGAAAATCAAGATGAAAATGAATCCCAGTTATAGACATTAATTGCCTTTTGTTAAATGTAAAACAATTAGATTGAATAACCAGTTTAACATATTGGGACATCCACTAAATTGTGGAATGGTCCATATGTGAATGCAAGGATTGGGCCCATTTATTTGATACCAATAAAGAGGACAGTGCACAATGAGTGAAAATTCAGCATTCAAATTAAATTTGCCCTGATATACCAGTCTCTTTTCAGACTGCCTATCTAAACAGCAGGGTGGATGATAGCTAGTCTGCGATACATAGAAGTAAAATTCAACCTATCTATATTTCAGATATAGGAATCAGCATTTGTGTTCCTCATTCAGTAATAGAGTTTCACATCTACTCTCCATGCTCCCTCTAATTTCAGTTTCCAATGCATTAACAACCTGTTATGCTATACCCCTGATGTGACTTTATTCTCATATTGCTGATTTGTAATTTTATAACCTTTTGCCACAGCTCAGTTAAAAGACATGTACATAGTTCCTTGGGGGTCAGGCCATCCTCATAACCAGTGAAAGAAACAAAGGATATGAGTTGGATCAGGTGAGCAAGGCAAGGGTCCTTTTATGCTCGTATACCCTTTTATAGATGTACCACTATGAGTGGGGAGGCGAGTTGTTGAGGACAGCAGGAGCTGGGAGTTCTTTAGTGGTTAGTCCAGGCAACTGGAAATTGGCTTCCTATGAGGCTTTAGACAAGGCAGTTAATCTGTAGACAGAAAGGACCCAAGAGATACCAATTTTCTGCTGCATTGTTTTCCTTTCGAGGATTGCTGTCATTACCTGAGGCAAACTCAATCCATTATTAATTTGCCCTGAATCAAACAGCACCCAACTCCATCCTTGCCTCCCTATAGAGTTCTCGCACCTTAAGACCAGCACAGGAGCACACCGACTATCTGAGTCCTGGGAAATCCAGGTGTTCCTCCCACGGATTCTCTGGAGACATGAAAGACAAAGCCCTAGGAAAACATCAGCCAGGCAAGCTAGAGAAAATGAAGAAAATGAAGTAGGACCCTTACATGACATTCATCATAGGCAGGTAACCTATTGCACGACAGCTATTTTTCCTTTCCTTTCTTCCAATATTTTGCCTCTTGGGCCATCATTTTGAATTTTGCTAAAATCATATTCTAAGGTCTGACCTTTTTAACATGGGTTTTGGTCCCATTTTACATGAAGGACATATTTGTAAGTAGTTAGCATTAACAGAATTTATAATCATATTCTAAACTTTGGTGGCACAAGTTATAAGTGCCTTAGTAAAAAGTGTTATAGGTGGGTATGATCATTTATTATAAAGGCTTTATTGATCTATTGGCATTTATAACAATTTAACAATTGATTATCTATTAGAACATTAATTATTTTCAACCCACTATAAATATATCTTGAATAGAAAGTATATATATTTTCTCTAGCCTGGAAAGTCCCAGTTTACTTAATATCTCTTTGTATGGAAGCTCCTTCATGACCCCAGATCATTCTTATTGCCCTTCTCTGTACCTTTCCTACTTCTACTGTGTTCTTCTAGAGATGGTGGTGACCAAAGCTTCATGCAATATTCAAGATGTAGATGTACCATGGATGTTTACAATCGCACAATCACTTTTTCTTTATTTTTTTCAGTTCCCTTCCTTGATTTGTAACAGTGTTTTGTTTGGAGATATTGTTTCACAATTTCTGTTTTTTCCATTTTTAATTTGATTGAGTGATGAGCAAGACAGAATAAGAAGAAAGTGCCATTTTTTTTCTTGGAGTTCTTAGCCAGAAATGTACTATGTTTTTCAAGAAAAGGGCTAGCTTAAGCTCTCCTTAAATCACCTACTAATTGAGTTCTCGGCTAGCAAATAAAAGAGTTAGTTGCTGCTGTGGAAGATTCCCTCTGATGCCATAAATTTACCAGGACCTCTCAGTACACTTACAACCTGTAGATGTATTCTTACATTTTTTATTTGTTCATGTTTGAAGAAAATATAAAAGAACATTTAGACCACTGATGCTCAGTGGGGGTGCTACAGCACCTGGGGGTGCCATGAGACCCTTTTAAGTGTGTTGTCAAACTCCTGCTGCCAGGTGGAATTGCCCTACTGCACCGCTGTTTCCAGAAATACTGTGTGAGGTCAGACTGAAAAGCAGCTGTGGCAGGAGGGGCACTCTACTACAGCTCAGACTGACAGGAAGGGCCCCAATGAAGCTGCTGCTAACCTATCTGAGATCCTAGACCGGCAATGCCACAACAGCAGACAGGATACAGTAAATGCCAAGCCTGCCCCTGCACTTCTTGGTGAGCAAAGGTCACCCCTGGACTTTGTGCATTAAGACAAAGGCAGGAGGGCACCTCTCCTTTACAGAGGGAGAAGGAGGGGTTCCCTCTGCCTGTATCTGCAAACAGTGCCACTAAATTCAGAAGTTATGAAGCAGGTCTTAACTCTAAATAAAGGTTGAGATCTACTGATCTAGACTCTTGGCTAGATGGGCTCTTGGCTTCCCACCAAAGAAAACTTTTACAGTGACAATATTTCATCCAGTAGGACAAAAACATGAAAATAGCAACCAACAGATAAGAGATATGCTTGCAGTTAATACTTACACCATTGTACCTAAACACCTTGCCTCTTCAATCTATTCAACAGTGCAAGGGGATAGTGGAATGAGGGGTTTTGTTTTTTTTACAGGATATCCCGAAGTCCAGCATGTCCAGTCAATTTTCAGACAAGGTTGGGTAGAAAATTTCAAAACCATCATCATGATTCATCAGGTATCATCATAGACAATTCTTACCCCAGCAGCTCTTGGGGAATCAAGTGGTCAGCTGTGGAAGTTAGGTGCAAGCAGAGGGGCAGTTTCTCAGGTCATCATATGCCAATTCCTTTCATGTCAAAACTACACCGAGAACTAAGAGCAGCCAATGAAGATCATGGAGCACAGGTTAACACTGCTCCTGGACACATTGCTTACTAACACATTTTTTACATCAGAATTAGACTCCTAAAGGAAACCTTTTCAAGTAATGTCCAAAAGTTGATTTGTCTGTGTAATAAGAAAATTGAAAAAAAAAAAAAAAAAAAAGAACTTTATCACAGGATCTGGTGATAGAGAGAGAAAGAGTCATAAGAATAAAGAGTCACAACATGCTGAGGGTTGGCAAACATCCAGACACCTAAGGAGTGTGGCAGAAGGCCACCTTTGTTTCTCCCCAAAAACTCTGCTCTGTGACAATTTGATTAGGATGGGCCCAGCAGAGGAGACACACCTTTACCCTCTTTAGGTTATCTTAGCAGGATACATTCCTGAGGGAGGGGGGAAACCTGCTCCCTCTGCCTATGTGACTAGTATCACATACCTGGGTGAGGGGCTTGTGCTCCCTGGTGGGCTAGAGACTGCCTGTCTGCCCGGCAACTAGTGATGTATTTCAAATTGGTTGGCTGACAGCCAACAGGTGCTGGCCTTCATTGGACCAGGTAAAGGAGGTCACAAGAGCTATATAAGTTAAGGACTTCCCAGGAGGAGGGGGCAGCAGCCGTGAGGGAGACTCAGAGACAGAGAAGAGCTGTACCATCTGAAACTTGCTCTGTCTCTCAAAACTCATGATCAAGGAACTACCTGCCTCCAGAGGGAATCTCCAACTGCCTCGAGATGATACTTGTGAGTAAGCTACCTGAGATCTAACTAGATATTTAGCTTGTAGTAACTCAGATGTGTGATCAAAGGAACCCAGCCAGGGGAGTTTGCTCTATGGGATTTCTCTGTTATTGCTCTACCCTGTACCCTATTCTAACCCTACCCCTTGTAACCAATAAAGTTCTCCTTTGTACCTAGTGTGGGAGACTTATTGGGAGTGGGTCTGGATTATGCCTTGGGGTCCCCTTGGTTCGGCTGACTAAGGGAGACCACTACTTGTACTTCTGACTAAGGGAAGCATCCCAACTTCTTGAAGTGAATCAAGTACCCTTGAGGGCTACTAGGCCTGTGTTTCCCAGGGTACACAGAGCCAGAATCAGTCCAGAGCCCTGGGTGGTGGCAGTGGAACCCCTAGACTAGCAGGTGTGCTCCAGGAAGGTGGTCGGCCAGATGTGAGGTGCCCCCAGGGAAGCACTCAGAGCCTGGAAGGTGATTGGGCGCAGTGAGGTGGATGGCTCAATGCAGGAGCACCCCCTACTGGCCCGCCACAAGGAGAACTGGTCCTTCATCCTCCTGCGCACACTTCTGCATGTGTAAAGCCTCCAACATAGATTTCAATAAAAGTACTCACATGTTTAAAGTTAGGCACTTCCACAAGCTTGTGTAAGATAAAACCTGGGTCTCTGCCTACCATGTAAATCTTTACATGTATATATACATAAAATTACACTTTAGAATATATAATATCCTAGCTAATCTAACCACCTGGTAAGTCACACATCTTAAATGCATTGCTGCACCAGAAAGCAGCTTAATACTCAATATTCTGTTTTGAAGTTGCTCTGCTTACCTATGCTCCTTATTCCACCTTCCTGGGAGAGATTTAGGTTTTTTAACTACAGCTGTTTCCATATTCTTTACGTTTCTATACAGCATGTTTGCTTTATGTAATTCTGCTGATTGCTCATTTATGATGCATATAATGCCTGGACACAGTCACAAAACCAAAACATTCACCAGTGATATGAAACTATCATTTCTTAAGAGAAGGAAATTAAGTTCATTTCATTCTGAGGGTTAATGAACAAAAATCTCTGCTAAACTTTATTCTAATAGGATACATACAGACATTACACTTAAACCAGTCTAAATGACATAGATCAATCTAAACCTATAACCATACACAAGTTCAGTGCTTATAGACTGGTCTAAAGATAGTGCAAGTGAAGTAAGATACACCCCATGCAAGTTACACTCAATGGAGATCAATTCAGGTTAGACTGATGTATCAAAAACTTGTAGACTGTTCCCCTACTGATTCAAGTTATGTCACCGTCTTCCACCATCTCAGCCTGCTTTGTGCCCCCCTCCAACCGCTCCCTCACAGGGAGGCACAGTAATACTCAGCTTACATTCAGTTGCTTCAGCCAAGTGCCCAGCAAACCCCACCCCCTGAGCTCCCTCAGTGCCAAGCAAGCATGCCCCTCCCATCAGCTCCACCTCCTGCCACCTGTTAGCCACAAGCAAGCAGCAGAGGGAAGGGTCCCACACAAAAGCCCCAGAACCTGGATACCCATGTTAACAAGTTAAGAGGCTGTGACTTGGATGATTACACAGTCCGGTGGGTGGCGAATTGGCTGGAGGGTCGCACCCAGACAGTCGTGGTGGATGGGTCGGTTTTGACCTGGAAGGGTGTGGGAAGTGGGGTCCCACAGGGTTCGGTCCTTGGACCAATACTCTTTAATGTCTTCATCAGCGACTTGGATGAGGGAGTGAAATGTACTCTGTCCAAGTTTGCGGATGACACAAAGCTATGGGGAGAAGTGGACACGCCGGAGGGCAGGGAACAGCTACAAGCAGACCTGGACAGGTTGGACAAGTGGGCACAAAACAGAATGCAGTTCAACAAGGAGAAATTCAAAGTGCTGCACCTAGGGAAGAAAAATGTCCAGCACACCTACAGCCTCGGGAATGACCCGCTGGGTGGCACGGAAGTGGAAAGGGATCTTGGAGTCCTAGTGGACTCCAAGATGAACATGAGTCGGCAGTGTGACAAAGCCATCAGAAAAGCCAATGGCACTTTATCGTGCATCAGCAGATGCATGACGAATAGATCCAAGGAGGTGATACTTCCCCTCTATTGGGCGCTGGTCAGACCGCATTTGGAGTACTGCGTGCAATTCTGGGCGCCGCACTTCAAGAGGGATGCGGATAACCTGGAGAGGGTCCAGAGAAGGGCCACTCATATGGTTAAGGGCCTGCAGACCAAGCCCTACGAGGAGAGACTAGAGAAACTGGACCTTTTCAGCCTCCGCAAGAGAAGGCTGAGAGGCGACCTTGTGGCTGCCTATAAGTTCATCACGGGGGCACAGAAGGAAATTGGTGAGTATTTATTCACCAAGGCGCCACGGGGGGTTACAAGAAATAATGGCCACAAGCTAGCAGAGAGCAGATTTAGACTAGACATTAGGAAGAACTTCTTCACAGTT
>NW_005842879.1:598720-603091 GCF_000455745.1 Alligator sinensis
GCTCTCCCCTACCCTGGGGGTCTTCAAGAGGAGGTTAGATAGGCATCTAGCTGGGGTCATCTAAACCCAGCAATCTTTCCTGCCTATGCAGGGGGTCGGACTCGATGATCTATTGAGGTCCCTTCTGACCCTAACATCTATGAATCTATGTCCCCAGGCCTTGCCCCTGGATCCAGAACACCCTGTCATGAAGCATCTCACAACATATACACAGATGCCAACACTAAACCCTAGAGAGCCCCCATGCTCGGGCACAGCCAACATGACATATCTCACAGGCCAGAGACAGGTACTCTGAGACTTAGACACCAGCATAGACAACTCCCACTTCCTCTCCCCACCTCCCAAGCAGAAGCCAGCATGGGCAGCTTACCTCTGGTGGGTCAGGGTGGTGGAGGGTCAGAACATCGGGACTGGGCCTGCACAGAGGAAATCCTGTGACCTTCACAGCTCAACCACTGCTGGCAGGTACCCAATACATGTACACCTGGGGTGCTTCAAGTCTTTTTTGACCCATAGCTACAGGGTCCCAGTTTACTAGGGCCAGGGGAGGTGGGGATACTGAACATCCAAGCTGGAAAATATGAGACCAAGATGAAACAGATGAAGATCTAATACAAGCATGTGCATGACACCAATAAAAAGTCCATAAGCAGAAGGCATAACATGCCCTTCTACAAGGAGCTGTCCTGCTTTCTTGCCACAGGCAGAGCCACTGCCACCCCACAAGCATACAGCACCACCAGGAGGATGGGGCAAGAAGAGTCACCAGCAGGGACCCCGCAGCAGGAGGTGGTGCAGGAAGTACAGGAAGGCTGTGGGATGATGGGACAACTGGGTACCTAGAAGCAGGTCCCCAAGGAGAACAAAGGGTCTCCCAGAGGTCGTGGAGGATGCATGCAGCAACAGTGAGGCATGGCAGGATCTCCTCCTCCACCTTGAGACTCATGCTCAGACCGAACCTGTGAACCTTGAGGCAGCTGATGGTGCACTCCAGTCATGAAGCACCTGCTCAAGCAGTAGTTGAAGTGCTCCTTTTGGTGGTCCAGCTGCCTCACATAGGACTTCATGAGCCAGGGCAGGAGGCTGTAAGCTGCGTCTCAGTGATAAGGAGAAGGACAAGGTCTGTGCTGACGATGCAGCTGGGGACCCAAGGAGCATAGCACCCATTCTCCATCATCTGGGGGAGTTGTGGAAAATTTGGGCATCATGGGCACTGCCTGCCCAGTTGGCAAAGATGTGGGTGAGGTGGCTGTAGTGGTCAGTTATGCCCCATAGGACCTCAGAGAAGTAGCCCTTGACATTGCTTCTACCAGTCACAGCTAGTGGTTTGGGCCCTGAACCAGAGTGGTCTGGAGGTAGTACCAGAACACCTCAGCATCCATGGCATCCTGGGTGGCCTAATCCTCATTGGCCATATGGAAGCCGATGGCCCAGTCCAGGGCATGTGGTGGGCACAGGGTGTAATAGGTAGCACTGCACAGGATGCTGCTACCTCAGGGGCAGGAAGCCCTGCCCTATGGTGACCAGCTGCTGTATCATGTCTGGATGGGTGCACATGATGTCCTGCAGCCTCTGGCAAAAGTCACACAGGGTGACAAACAAGACACGCTGCAGCTCCTGGGTCTGTGGGCATGGGCTCGGGTGGTGAGGCACCATGGAGGGGTGCAGGCAGGCCAGGACAGAGACACATGAAATTAAGGGAGAGCGCTTGCTCTGGGGCTCTTCTAGAGGCTTCTGGACAGGGTGCAGAAGAGGGTCCACAGTCACAGGGGGTTGGGGGTGTGATTGCCTGTGCCCAGCAGCCAATCAGGGGTGGCCCAGGTGGTCAGCTGCACTCAGCTATTTTCGGCAGCCCAGGGAGCCCACAGGGCATGCTGGGAGGCAGGCAGAAGTACCCCCTCCCGGGGTCTTCACTAGTGCAGGCTGCCTGCATGCCCCCCTACCACCCACACCCTTCAAAGCTAACGTGTACTGTTTGCTCCTAATCTAAACTAAGTCACATAGAGAAAGCCTTGTAACTTCTATTCCTCCCCCAGCTTTTTTAACATCTGTACCATAGACAGCAAGTTAGCAAACTTATTACCCTTTAATGATCGTTGATTCTTCCTTAACAAATTCTCCATTACTTCTGTCATTTCACTTTGTGTTATTTCCTCCTTCTCAGTGCTTGCATGTTAACAGGTTTGCAAGTACTCAGGAGGACTTTGTTTGTTTGATTTTCTTGCGTGAGCTGGTTGCCTTGGATGGAAATAACTATGAAAAACTAGATTAAAGTTTTGGATTCCTCAAGACTCCAAACTAAAAATATTCAATCTTTCAGATTCCTTTTAAATGAAATGCTACATTCCTTCACCTTAGAAACAATCCTTATTCTAAAGGTAAGTATTAGCTGACTAAATCAGAGGCTCAGAAAAAAAAACATGTGTTTTAGGGTATCTTTTATTAATAATAAGTTCAAAATATTTCTAATGGGGTCCTGAAGATGTTTTTTGTCTGAACTGTTTTCAGTGGATTTATTGCCACACAATTCTTTGAGGGCTTCTTGTTTTTCTCTACTCTTCAAAAATCTATCCCCATCCCATAGTCACAAGTAAAGTGTCCCCATTTTCATACCTACAATTCCCAGTTTTGTTCTCTCTCATCAAAATAGTCATTGGAATCTAATTCTGAGCACAGGCTTCTTAACCTTGTTAAAATCTACAGATAAATGAAATATGGGCTAAAATACAACACAAACTTATCAATGGTAGATCATGCTAAACCTCATAGCATACTTTGGTCAGATAGTTCCGTTTTTAGACAAAGGAAATGAAGCAGATGTAATTTTTCTGGTCTTGAAATAAATATTTAATAAGATGTCACATAGGCAATTATTAGTCAGATACAGAAGATAAAGATCAATGCACAAATGGTAAAGTGAATAAAGAACTAGTTAAAGAGGAGATGACAATGGCTCGCACAGAAATAGGAACTCTTGGGGGGAAGTTACCAGTAGAGATCCTTAAGCATTTGTTTTCTTCAGTGACTTTGGCAAAGCAGTTAGGATTGTGTTAAGGATAATTGGAAGCCATCAGCAGCATAGAGAAAGATGGGAATATCATAAAGGAAGACCTGGATGTCCTTAAGGACTGGAGGAATGGAAATAGGACAAAACTTAATAGTATAAGTGCAAGTTAATGGACCTTAAGAACTAATAATCAGAATTTCTGCTGTAAACTGGGAGCTCATCATTTGGGGAAAAAAACGCAAGACAACAAAGGGTGTGATGCCAACATAAAAATGGCAAATGTAATTCTATAATCTAACAAATAAGGTATTTCCAGCAGAGATAAAGATGTACTCGTGCCATTGTACAAATACAATTGTATGGTACAATATTGGTCACTCATGTTCAAGAACAATTAATTTAAACTGGAACATATGAAGAGAAGAGCTAGTAGCAGAACTGAGGCATGGGGATTCTGGCATACAAGAGGAGACTAAAAGTTCTTGGCTTTTTCAGTTTAACAAAACAAAGGCCGAGAGGATGTGACTACTGTCTACAAATACAGTAGACAGATGTCTACTGTATTTGTAGACAGTAGTCTACAATTTGGTAAACTACTATTTGGTAGTCTAGAATATGGTGGGGAGAGAAAACACCAGTGAGAGAATGAACTATTTAATCTAAAGGACAATACTGGATATGAATACCTGAGTCTCAGCTGGGCATGAATATTTCTGAGCAAGAAATGAGTCAGCAGCTTCTGGTCATCAGAGGAAGAAGATCTGGACAGCCTCTCTGTTGAATTAGTGGACGAGTTTTAAGATGGAGTTTGGTAAGTTTGTTAAAGGGGTTATATGAGCTGGTGGCCTGCAGTAACAGGGACTTAGAGACCTGGGAGGCCCACTCTAGACCTCTTCTCCTAACTCAGCCCTAGGAGTTCTGTGTCATATCCTCTCCTGACCCTCTGAGACAGAAGTAGGGCATGGTGAGGGTGTGCCACTGTACTCTGGTGCTACCAAACTGCTGAAATAGCCTTTTGGGGCACAGCCAGATGGACATAATTTAGACTTAGAGCAGTGGTTACCAACCAGTGGATCTCGATCCACCAGTAGATCTTGGAGCCTCTTGGAGTCGATCCAAGGCAGGGGGTGGGGCTGAGTGCCTGCATGCACGCTCCCCAGCCCAGGTCAGTCTGTGGGGGAGGGAAGAGGAGGGGCTAGATTGAGGCCCCTGCAGTGAGGGACAGTGCTGCAGAGGTAGAAGCAGGGGTAAGTTGAGTAGGGCCCTGGAAGGGTGGGACTTACCTGCTGGGAAGGCACGCCCCCCCAAATAATTTTTTCTCCTTCTGCCTCAATCTGCATCCCCCTCTTCCCTCCCCACAG